>NC_039358.1:22920803-23220803 GCF_003573695.1 Papaver somniferum
AAAGTATATTGGAGTTAGTCCATACAGATTGATAATCGAAAAAGTGGGTGTGGTTGTTGTACCCCCATTTTTTCAATTGGTATCAGAGCAGGCAAACACGTTTAAGACCTTACAAGTCTGTGTTTGTAGCGATCTGACTCTATGGACATAGATGCTATCTCAATTAACGTACCACCAGTCTTCGATGACTCTAATTACTTATGGTGGAAAATTACAATGCGAGCTTTTCTTCAAGCACGTGATTTTCAATCATGGGTATATGTTGTTAATGGCTATAATGCTCATGTCGTGGCAGTTGGAGATGTAAACGTTCCCAAGCCTATTGGTGAATACACCCCCTGCCGAGATAAATTCTGCAAGGCAAAATTCCGACGGTTTGAATGCCATTATACATGCCATTACCCCAAATCTTCAGCACCATGTGTCAAACTGCACTAAGTCGCAGGAAGCTTGGGATATCATAGAAACCATTTTTGAAGGTAATGCCAGTGAAAAGGAAGCTAGGCTTCAAAACCTTAATCCCGATTGGGAAAACCTTCGTATGGCAGATGAAGAAACATTTGATGAGTTTAATCACAAAGTGTCTGAAATTGTTAATGCATCCTTTGCATTTGGGTTAGACTATTCCTGAAAAGGACATTGTGATGAAAATTCTCAGATCGCTGCCATCCAGATACGATCCCAAGAAGCATGCCATCGTTGAGAGAAATAACCCGATGGAGATGATTGAAGGATATAAAGAAATTCTCGACAGGTTGTCATCCTCCTCATGTCAAAATTCTTCTGGTAAGAACTCTAACTATGTCTCGTATTTTGATGACAGTAAGTTTTATGATAATTTCTCACATAAAAAGGGATCTCTTTCTAGATTTAGAAGGAAAAAGAGACTCGATCACAAACACATTTCTTTTAATGAGATCAGAGCTCACACTTGTGCTAATTAATCACAAGGATTAAGAACTTGCTCATAAAAATCCAATTGAGCAAGTTGTGTAAAAATCAGGTATTCTATGGCAATTTGGTGTTCTGCTTAGTTGAGCTATCATCTTATCTTTTATAGCTAAACTAGTGTTTGCAGACAATATTGCCTAAGAAGTATTGTGTTGTCTAGTATCGTTTCTCTCTTTTGGATTCTTTTGCAACTTTGTGGTCTGCTACACTTGTGCTCTAAATTACTCTTATGGTAAGGAAATTATTGAGCCATTTATGAATTCTCATGTAGCAAAAGATCTTTTGTTGTTTTATTCTTTATGGGCCATGTTGTATTCGTATGTGTACACGGGTTACCATCACGAGTCAACCGTTTGCAAACCCTTAAGGTGTTCTTCCCTAAGAAACCATATAAATACCAAACCTCTGAGTCACGTTTGCGAACTCTAGGTTATTTTGGTTCATCAAGAATGTCGTCCTCTTCACAATCGTGTGGTTTTTCTAAAGGCTTTCTTGATAAAGGTATTGGTTTTCAATCCAAAGGGAGGAAGAAAAGGACCCTTGTAGATGAAAATCATCCCCAATGCCTCGTGTTACTATGCATATACTCATGAGGATGTTGAGAAGGATGATATGATTTCTTCTGAAGTGGTCCATGACTTTCTTAAGTATTTTGAGGAAGCAAAACTGCAGCTCGTTGATACTCTGAAAAGTCTTGATGTGTTGAAATCTGAGTTGAAAATGTTTTACTTGGCCTTGGTCTCATAAAATATCACATCAATGATCTTCACAAAGAGAATCTCTTCTCTTAAGATGCAATGGATGCTGCTAATCACAAGCTCAAAGACACCAAGACTCGTGAGGATCCTTAACCGTCTATTTGACCTTAGTTCGTGTTCAGCCATGGCACTGGAGTCTGCTTTTGTTCTCTAGCTTGTTGATTTCTTTTATTTTCCTAGTAAATCTTCTATTTTCTTGTTTTTATTAGAAGAATAACTAGAGTTTGGAATAGCCATTATTGTGACTACACATAGCTATGTCCAACATTTTCATCTTCATGTTTTTAGATTTATTGGTTTAAATTCTAAATTTGTTTGGAAGATGATTTTTGCAGTATTAATCATTATGGTTTTATATATTGCAATATTGTTATGGGACATGTGTGTTTGCATCCGTGAACTATGACTATCCCATACCTTGTCAAAAGTAAAGTCTTTCGTATGTCGATATGCATGTATTGATAAAAGAATGAATACACTTTTGACAAATACAAAAGTTAAGCCTATTATGTCAATTATTGATGGAAGATAGGTTAAAATATTTTGTTTTCAAGGATTATGTCTATTAAATATCATTATGCGAATAGTGATGGAAAATAGAATGAATCCTTGGGTTTTCCGCAGTAATTGATCTTCCCTGATCCGTATTTTATGTATTACTGTGAGGCTCCGTAAAGTGTCATATATTGAGCATTGAACGACCAAGTTGATTATTTTCATGATTAGCTATGTTGTTGTTCCGTAAGGTACTTTATATCGAGCATATTCAACTAAATTAATCATCTTGTTTGGTTATTTAGTTGTTGCTCCGTAAGTTTTTCTTATGTCGAGCACGACCAATTAAACTGATTACTGTTGTGATTAGTTTGATTGTGTATTTCGATTAGATTAATTATGGGTTCTCTTGTGATTAATCTAATTGTATATTTTGAGTCTTCATAAGTTCACTTATATTGAGCATTTGTCGATTAAATTTTCATGTGTGTGTTGTTTAATTAAATATTTGGGATTCAAATTCATACTTGTATGTGATTTTGTTATATCCAAAGAAATCCTTCTTTTTCTCGAAATTAAGGTCGCTCTTTGTGTCTCTCGGGAATAACATTTTATGGGGAGAGTTCTTTGAACTTGCGCTTAATGCCAAATCTTTGTGAGGAGTGCGTTGTGGAATATTATAGGGGTTATCTTGTATCTTTACAAACTCCTTGATGAATGCATTTAGCTTCGCTTTATGATTGCATCTAAATAAGATGATATACTTTTGCTTTCTTTTGTTCAAGAAATGTCTCTTTCGGAAATTTCATTAGGATCCCATTCTTGTACCTTTGCCAATTTTTTGACAAAAGGGGAGAATTAATATGTAGTTCACACTACAAATACATATGGTTTTCGGATCATTATGTAAGGGGAGTGGTTTCCATGTGATGGAGTATTGACTAAGGGGAGTGATACATATCACCATAGTATTGTTGTTGAAGTTGTGATACAATTGGACTTGGAGGCTTTGTAATGATACTATGACACTGTATAACAATGATTGAGGACTATTGTTTTCTTGTTGTTATAGCTACGAATTTTCAACAATGATGATACTAAACTTACAACCTTTGGGATCATTGGAGTACTTGGAAATGACGAGATTTCGAGTAATGTTGAAGATTAGGCATGGAATAGGAGCTACAAAATTAATTTATTATTTTTTATTCCATATGTATTAATAGTTTTGTCACTAAAATTGACAAAGGGGGAGATTGTTAGAGCATTGCTCGGTCGAACTCGCATGCGTTGCTATCTCAAGCATGTTTGTCAATGTTAGTGATCAAAACTATAATTCTTGATTTCTAGCCTATAGCTAAAGGTCTCGGACTAGGATAGAAAGTGTAGTTGAGATCAAGACTCCATGGAAATTATCATACAGACGAAGGACTACTCAAGGAACTGGTGGATCTTCATCGACTAAAAGGTATGTGGAGCCTTGAACTTATCTGTCACTCAAAAGTCTATTTACTCTATCTCCTATTCTTGAGACAAAGTCGTTTTGATATATAGACTTTCATTATACACATTTGTTATTTCGAGCCGAGTGCAACTCGCCTATCTATTTCTCGAAATATGTGTTGTTAAGCTTTCGCTTTAGCCAAATTCATCTTTACTAGTGACGAGTCATGTTATGTTTCAATCACTTTGGAAATTTCTCTGACGAAAAATGGTATGTGGATAACGGCTATATAACGTCTTCTGAGAATGTTTCAATGATTGAAATGAGAGTTTAGATTACATAACCATTGGTAGGATATAAGCATTGTTGTGGAAACACATATATGTATACGTCCTTATTCCTTGAACCAAAGTTTCTATCCTTGTTGATCAAGAGAAACGGAATGCGGCGTGAGCCAAGTCCGCGAACTGGCGGAAGTTCTCGACCCGAGAATTTCTGCTTGAGTTTGTGAACTCCTTCCGTGAGCTTAAATCCGCGAACCCAGTCTGCGAACTTGAGCAGGTTATATCTAAAATCGGTTGTTCTTGAACTCATGTTTATATAAACTAAGGAATGCTTTTGCAAACCGTGGCTATAAAGTTCATGAACCGATTCGAGTGAATCAAACCGTTTTGCTTCAATTGTGTCTTGTGTAGTTAAATAATATCTAAGCAATTGAACAACTCTCTAACTAGTTCATTTGAGTCATTTGAACTAGTTATGGTGAAGAAGAATATGGTGGATATGAAAGTGATCATATGGCTAACCATTTGGTTAACTATTGTTGAACCAACAAATGTTAATGTTTGGGAAGGGTTACATAAACCCAAAATTGGACATTTCATTTGTGTGTGACAAACTAAGTTTTCGATCCAACGGTTGAGAAATATTAGCTTGAATCTAATCAGGTTTTCATCTAAGGGTGAATATTGAATGCTTTGTTACCAAGCTAACATTGATTGCAAACCCTGATTTGAAAGACTATATAAAGGAGAACTCTATCAACTGGGAACCCTAATCCCCACACCTTACGTGTGTTACTAGTTGCATATCTAGAGTCGATTCTCCTTTAACCTTTGGTTTCTTCTTCTAAAACTAGGTTAACGACTTAAAGACTTCATTGGGATTGTGAAGCCAGACCGATACTACTTTTCTTGTAGTTGTGTGATCTGATCTTGCATCTTCTATCGTTACGAGTACAATTGTAATAATTGGCTCGAGATTTATATCTCCGATAGGCAAGATAGAAAAGTAATCACAAACACTTCGTCTCATCGTTTGTGATTCCACAATATCTTTTTCGCTGCGTCGATTAGGATTATTGTGAGGTGATTGATAATACTAGGCCGTTCTTCGGGAATATAAGTCCGGTTTATCAATTGGTTCATGTTCACCTTGATTTATCAAAAGACGTAATAAAACTCGTAGGTATATTCGTGGGAGACGGATTTATCTATTACCATAGACTTTTCTGTGTGATACAGATTTTTCTATTAAAGTCTTCGACTTTGGGTCGTAGCAACTCTTAGTTGTGGGTGAGATCACCTAAGGGAATCAAGTACGTAGAATCCTGCTGGGATCAGAGACGTAGGAGCATAACTGTACCTTGGATCAGTGTGAGATCGATTGGGGTTCAATTACAGTCCATACCAAAGTTTTTTTGGAGTAGGCTAGTGTATGTAGCGGCTTAATACAGTGTGTGTTCAATCTGGACTAGGTCCCGGGGTTTTCCCGCATTTGCGGTTTCCTCGTTAACAAAATTCTGGTGTCTTTGTTATTTCTTTTCCGCATTATATTTTGTTATATAATTGAAATATCACAGGTTGTGCGTTGTTCAATCAATTAGAATATCCGACCTTTTGGTTGTTGATTTAAATTGATTGACACTTGGATATTGGTCTTTGGTACCATCCAAGTTATCTCTCTAGTATTTGATAAAGACTCGCAGATTTCTATTTGCTTGAGTATATATCAAATCGAGAGATTGAGATATAAACTCTTTGATATACTTTTTATCTAGATTGAGTCTGACTGTCTAGTTGATTCTCTAGAAAGTATATTGGAGTTTGTCCATACAGATTGCTAAGCAAAATATTGGGTGTGGTTGTTTTACCCCCACTTTTTCACTTGTTGTTTCTATCGTATTGAGTACAATTGTAACGATTGGCTTGAGATTGATATCTCCGATAAGCAAGATATAAAAGTAATCACAAACATCTTCGTCTCATCGTTTGTGATTCCACGATATCTTCTTTCGCCGCGTCGATTAAGATTTTTGTGAGGTGATTGATAATACTAGGTTGTTCTTTGGGAATACATGTCCAGATTATCAATTGGTTCCTGTTCACCTTGATTTATCAAAAGACGGAACAAAACTCGTAGGTATTTCTGTGGGAGACAGATTTATCTATTATCATAGACTTTCCTGTGTGATACAGGTTTGTTTATTAAAGTCTTCGACTTTGGGTCGTAGCAACTCTTAGTTGTGGGTGAGATCAGCTAAGGGAATCAAGTACGTAGTATCCTGCTGGGATCAGAGATGTAGGAGCATAATTGTACTTTGGGTTAGTGTGAGATTGATTGGGGTTCAACTACAGTCCAGACCGAAGTTAGTTTGTAGTAGGCTAGTGTCCGCATTATATTGTTTATCTTTATAATTGTGCGTTTGAATCAATCAATTGGGAAATCCAACCTTTTGTTGTTGATTGAAATTTATTGATGCTTGAACATTGGTCTTTGGTACCGTTCAAGTGTTTTCTCTTGTATTCAATTAGAGTCGCAGATTTCTATTTGCTTGAGTAAGTATTGAATCGAGAAAGAGAGATGTAACTCTTTGATATACTTATTAAGATTCAGTCTAGTTGATTCTCTTGAAAGTATATTGGAGTTAGTCCATACAGATTTCTAATCGAAAAAGTGGGTGTGGTTGTTGTACCCCCACTTTTTCAATTGGTATCAGAGCAGGCAAACACATTTAAAGACCTTATAAGTCTGTGTTTGAAGCAATCTGACTTTATGGAAGATAAGAATATCTATGATAACGCAACATCACCTCAAAGTCAACCTTATGAGTTTCAAAGTCCTGAAGCTTTTAAGAAAGACTCTTGTTAGAGCATAGCTCGGTCAACCTCGCATGCGTTGCTATGTCAAGCATGTTTGTCAATGTTAGTGATCAAAACTATGAGTCTTGTTTTCTAGCCTACATAGCTAAGTCTCGGACTAGGATAGAAAAGTGTAGTTGAGATCAAGGACTTCATGGCGATTCATCATACAACGACGAATATCTATACAAGGAACCGTGTAACTTCATCAACAAAAAGGTATGTGGAGTCTTGAACTTATCTATCACTCAAAAGTCTATCTCTTCTATCTCCTACTTCTAAAGAGAGAAAGTCGTATGCTATATGGGCTAGATCATACACATTTGACATTTCGAGCTGAGCATTCATTACTTATCTTTTTCTCGAAATCGTGTGTTGGTAAAGCGTTTCGCTTTGATCAAGTTTATCTTCACCTAGTGACGAAAGTTATGAAAAGTTTCAATCACTTTGAGAATTGCTCTGACGTGAATCAGTCTGTGAATAACGGCTACATAGCGTCCTCTGAGAATGTCTCAATGATTGAAATGAGAGTTTAGATTACATAACCATGTATTCTTTGAACCGAAGTTTTCGAACTTTTTTGATCAAGAGAAATCAGAAGGATTGTGGAATTGGCTTGCCAAGTCCGCGAACTGTCGGAAGTTCTCGACCGAGAATTTCTGCTGGATTTTCCAAAAACTCGTTTGTCTGCTAAGTCCGCGAACTCAGACCGCGAACCCAGTCCGCGAACTGGCGGAAGTTCTCTTTCCGAGAATTTCTGCTGAGTTTGGAAAACTCAACCGGTTTACTTAAGTCCGCGAACTTGTTTGTGAACTTAAGAGGTTATGATCTAAAGATGTGCTTTGAACATGAAACTTACATTACTAAGGAATGCTTTATGCAAACCGTGGCTATAAAGTTCATGAGCCGATTCAATCGAATCGAATCATCTTTGTTTCAATTGTGTCTTGTATAGTTACATAAGATCTCATAGCAATTGAACAACTCTTTAACTAGTTATGGTGAAGAAGAACAAGGTTAATATGAAATTCTCATATGGTTAACCTTTTGGGTTACTTGTTGAACCAACATACACGTACACGTTTGGGCATGGTTTTCACAAACCCAGTAAACATCTACCCAAGTGTGTGTGACAAGCTAAGTTTTCGATCTAACGGTTGAGAAATATTAGCTTGAATCTAAATCAGGTTTTTATCTAACGGTGAACATGGATTGCTTTGTAACTAAGGCAAAACCCTGATTTGAAGGCTATATAAAGGAGACATCTAGATTTGAGCAAAACTAAACCCCACACGTCTGTGTGATACTAGTGCGCTCGCTAGAGTCGATTCTCCTTTAACCTTTGGTTTTCTTCTCTAAAACCAGGGTAACGACTTAAAGACTTCATTGGGATTGTGAATCCAGACCGATACTACTTTATCGTAGTTGTGTGATCTGATCTTGCATCTTCTATCGTACAAGTACAATCGATTGATTGTCTTGAGATCGTGAGAGTTCTCCGATAGGCAAGATAAAGAAGTCACAAACATCTTCGTCTCACTGTTTGTGATTCCTCGACAAACCGCCTGTGTAGTCAAGAAGGATTGTAGAGAGGTGATTGATTAATCTAGGTTGTTATTCGGGAATATAAGACCGGATTATCAATTGGTTCCTGTTCACCTTGATTTTATATCTTAAGACGGAACAAAACCTAGGGTTTATCTGTGGGAGACAGATTTATCCTTTGATAGACTTTTCTGTGTGAGACAGATTTGTTTATTATCAAGTCTGCGATTTTGGGTTGCAGCAACTCTTGGTTGTGGGTGAGATCATTTAAGGGAATCAAGTGCGCAGTATCCTGCTGGGATCAGAGGCGTAGGAGTACAACTGTACCTCGGATCGGTGGGAGACTGATTGGGGTTAAACTATAGTCCAGTACGAAGTTAGTTTGCAGTATGCTAGTGTCTGTAGCGGCTTAATACAATGTGTATTCAATCTGGACTAGGTCCCGGGGTTTTTCTGCATTTGCGGTTTCCTCGTTAACAAAATTTCTGGTGTATGTGTTATTTCTTTTCCGCATTATATTTTATATAATTGAAATAATACAGGTTGTGCATTCGTGATCATCAATTGGAAATCTAACCTTTGGTTGTTGATTGATATTGATTGATCCTTGGACATTGGTCTTTGGTACCGTCCAAGTTATTCCTTGTATTTGATAAAGACTCGCTATTGTTTTTAGCTTGAGTAAAAATAAAATCAAGAGAGAGATATTAACTCCTTGAGATACTTTTATCTAGATTGAGTCTGACTGTCTAGTTGATTCTCTTGCAAAGTATTTCGGAGTTAGTACATACAGATTGCTAAGCGAAATATTGGGTGGTTTTTTAGACCCCCGGTTTTTTAACTCTGTTTCTGGTCCTTTCTCTGAATCTGCAGTTAACTGGGAAAAATCTCTTGATAAATAGTCGGATGATCTTTTGGTTGACAGTGATTCAGAAGAAGGACAAAGTCTTGATGAGGAAGTCTCTCAATATATCAAGCTTTTTGACCGTGCCTTGAAAGAAAAGAAGTCTACAACTCGCTTGAGTAAATACATGGCTCCTCTTTGTCAAGAAAACAGAAAATTGAGAAAACTCTTTAAA
Source organism: Papaver somniferum (assembly GCF_003573695.1). Taxonomy (NCBI): domain Eukaryota; kingdom Viridiplantae; phylum Streptophyta; class Magnoliopsida; order Ranunculales; family Papaveraceae; genus Papaver; species Papaver somniferum. Next base: position 22,930,216 of record NC_039358.1, read on the forward strand.
GGATATGATTTTGGATATAAACTCTTACAATATATCGTTAAAGATCGAGAAGAAGATGTACGCTCAAAAGGGTCTGAATGTGATAATCTTCTTCGAAATCTCTTTGTGTTGAAAGAAAGACTTGCAGAATCTGAAGCAAGATATGACTCTCAACAAAAATGTTTTAATGACAAAGAACTCAGTCTTCTCTCCAAAGAAAAATCCTTGGAGACTGACCTTGCTGCTGCTCTTGATAAAGTAAAATCACAGGAAGAGAATCTGAGTAGATTCAATTCTAGCTCTACAAAATTATCTTCTATGCTTGGAGCATGTAAAGAACATCGTGATACACGTGGTCTGGGCTATAAAGGAATAGACTCTCCAAAAACTAGTAAGATCAATTTCGTTAAGCTAATGATAACTCTTCGTGTGAGAAACCCTTTGCAGCTTGTAATGAGCCTAGAAACAAGGATTTTGCTCCTTCTAAACCCACTCACACGAGAACGGTCAAGCAAAATCCTTTTAACTGCTATTATTGCGGAAATAAAGGACATCCTGAGCGAAGATGTCGTTTTTGTTTGAGGAATGAAAAACTTCACAACATTCTTGCATGCATGTCTAAAGAAGTTATTAAACCTGTCTCTCATGTTGTTGGAGTAAAAGGCATTGTCAACAATCAAGAAAAATACTGCGATAAGTCTTTTCTTAATTGTGCTTTTGAAACATAAAATACCGACAATGGTAGAAGGAAGAACGACAGAAGGGTAACTGACTCCTTAAATAACTCTAAAAACAGAGAAAGGCATAGGAGAAAGAAATAAAGGTTGAGTTCCCTTTCTGAAGAAGGCTATGAATCCAAGACTCCTGCTCCAGATTTCATTCATATCAATAATAGAGTCTCAGAGCTTAATATCAGCATAAACAGACCCAAACAGAATATCAAAAAGACAAAGAAAGCGGCTGACTCAGGTACTCCTTGTTCCTCTCTTGATAAAACTCCTTCAACTAAGTCGAGTGATTTTTCTGTAAATCCTCTTGAAGGAGAGAAAAAATAAGTCAATATTGATGAGCAAAATGCTCATTTAAATACAACATGACTACTCAATGTAGCATCCTTCTTGTAGTCAAAGAAGGATGCTCATAGTTCTCAAGAAGTGTGTCTTGAGAATGCTGTCGAGGTTGTATGTTATTCTTCTTTTATATTTGATGATCTTAAAATCTGTTGAGCCTCGCTCCAGTTCTCCTCTTGAAGATAATTCTTATCATTCTTTCTTGAGAAAAATTTCATGTTTATTTGTCCTTCCTCCAAGTAGTTGTTTCTCAACTATTATTCTTGACATCAGAATTTCATCATTTGTTTAGAATGTCTATTGAGTTCTCAAGAAGCAGTCTAGATTTGGCTCCTCTATTCCCTCAGTCACATATCAGGGATGTGACTACAATTGCATGTACACCTAACCCACACGGACGTATACAAGTTTTCCTAGGGTTTTCCATGGAACTCCTTTATATACACACATGTGTCATCCCTTGATATATTTTTCCGTAAGGTCAAAAGGTTCTACTGAATTTTGGTGTGCACAATGAATGGAAGCAACAAAGATGATGAAGTCAAGAAGGGAAAGACTGTCGAGTTTCACAAGAATCCTGTTTTCAAAACCTACTATCATGCCGTTGATCATGAAAACAAACTACCAGTTCAGATGTCATTACAACTGGTAGGAAATCTTCTTCAAGATTTTGAGTTCGTACATGGACAACTCGGAATTGCAACAAGGAATGTTGATTTTTAGAAAAACGAACTGAAGAAAGCAACTGATGAGCTCGTCCATGTTCAATCTTTAGTTGCTGACCTGGTTTAGCGTTTTTTTTCAGATCATGTTCTCTAAAGAGTTATTTGGCTAGTAAATCTTCTATTAAGAAGTTTATTTTCTTGTTTTGTTTAGAAGAATAACTAGAGTTTGGAATAGCCATTATTGTGATTACACATAGCTATGTCCAACGTTTTCATCTTCATGTTTTTAGGTTTATTTGTTCAAATTCTAAAAAATTGTTTGGAAGATGATTTTTGCAGTATTAACCTTTATGGTTTTATATATATCGCAATTTGTTATGGGATATGTGTGTTTGCGTCCGTGAACTATGATTGTCCCATACCTTGTCAAAAGTTAAGTCTTTCGTATGTCGATATGCATGTATTGATAAAAGAATGAATGAGATTTTGACATCACAAAAGTTTAAAGCATATTATGTCATTATGCAAATATTGATGGAAGATATGATGAACTTTTGTTTACAAGGATTATGTCTAGTATGTCATTGTGCAAATAGTGAAGGGAAATATAATGAATCTTTGTCTATTCCGCAATATTGATCTTCCCTGATCCATATTTTATGTATATATTGTGCATCTTCGTAAGTTCTCTTATGTTGAGCATGACCAATTGAATTGATCACACTCTTGTGGTAATTTAGTTGTGTATTCCGATTGAATTTGTTAGAGCATAGCATGGTCAACCTCGCATGCGTTGCTATCTCAAGCATGTTTGTCAACGTTAGTGATTAAAACTATAAGTCTTGATTTCTAGCCTACATAGCTAAGTCTTGGACTAGGATAAAAAAGTGTAGTTGAGCTCAAGGACTTCATGGCGATTCATCATACAACGACGAAGATCTATACAAGGAACCGTGGAACTTCATCAACAAAAAGGTATGTGGAGACTTGAACTTGTCAATCACTCAAAAGTCTATCTCTTATATCTCCTACTTCTTATGAGACAAAAGTCATATGCTATATAGACTATGACTTTAGTGACGAAAGTCTTGCTTATCTTTTATCTCGAATTCGTGTGTTGGTAAAGCGTTTCGCTTTGACCAAGTTTATCTTCACCTAGTGACGAAAGTCATGAAAAGTTTCAATCACTTTGAGAATTTCTCTGACGTGAATCGGTCTGTGAATAACAGCTACATAGAGTCCTATGAGAATGTCTCAATGATTGAAATAAGAGTTTAGATTACATAACCATGTATTCCTTGAACCGAAGTTTTCGAACTTTTTCGATCAAGAGAAATCGAGAGGATTATAGAATTGGCTTGCCAAGTCCGCGAACTGTCGGAAATAGAGCTGCACATGAGCCGGTACAGTCCGGTTTTCTGTTGGAACCGGTACTTGTACACGGAGTTGACCGGTTTTTCAATTTGAGGACCTGTACTTGTACCTGGACTTGTACCTGTCCCAGTAAGACCGGTCCGGTTCCACTCCGGTACCAGTTTTTTACCTGAATTTTGAAACACACAGTAATATAGTATGTATGACAGTAAAGTAACAACCTAAGAGTCTAAGACTAAGTTCAACATTACAAAGTTTAAAATAACAAAGGTTTAAAACATCACAGTATCAGTGTATCACACTTTAAGTTCAAAGTTCAACATTAAAACATAGTACTAAAAACAACATTTCCATAAGTCTGCGACAAGAAATGAAATGCAATCCTTACAAAGGATGGGGGACTTATCGAACAATGGCACCGGCTGCACTGACACGGAGTTTACATCAAGCTACTTTTAGCAGAGAATCCCATATGGCTGCAACATGGAACAAAAAAGTAAAACAAGAAAGTAAGCAAGCAATACAAGAAAACTTGAAAAGTAAGTTCTATTAAATAGAAGAAAACCTAATATATTACCTGCCTCATCTTCAACAGCATCATCAAGTATATAGTCACATAGAAGATCAAGAGCAATGGGCTTTTGAAGAAAGCTTTGTGTACAGAGCAATGCTTCGACTGTCCTTGTAGACATAGAAGCTCTCCATGGAGTCAGCACGCGATTCCCGGTGCTAAAAGCTGATTCAGAGGCCACTGAAGACACAGGCATGGCTAATATATCTCTTGTCATGTATTAAAGTATCTTATACCTGCTTGCATTAGCCTGCCACCAAGCCAATATGTCAAACTGGTCAGGTTGACCTATTTCACGCATTCCACCTTCAATCACATCCGTCAAATACCTGTCGAGCTCAGTTTTTCTTGCCTCTTCAACACAACTTGGGGTGTCCCAATGTTGTTTCCTCCTTGATTGAATTCTAGCAAATAGACCAACAGATTGCACACTAACTGGATTGGCAACAATATGAGCATCACTACTTGACCCCTCCTCATGAACTGAATACAAGGACTTATAATCTTCAAAGAGTTCCTCAAATTCTAATTTCACCTTTCTCATAACTCTTTGAACCTCCCATGTATTATTCTCATACAAACAATTAAGAGTAAATTCCAAACCCTTTTGTTTCTCTCTTGGATCTAACAGATGAGCAATAAACATTACGGAATTCATTGATTCATACACACCCCAATACTTATGGTACTTAGCACACATTAGACGAGACATACGACAATAAAAGGATCTGATGCTACATTGTTTCTAAATTCTACTAATTGTTCATTGATGAGTAACAATTGCCATAAGAACATATAAGTAGTGACTTGTGTAGATGCAGAAAAGTTGACAGTAGCATCGAAGAATACCTTTAGACACTTCACAAAACCTCTAGCATATTTCCAATATTCTTGATAAGGAGCATGTTGACGAGGAATCTTTTTCTTCTCATTCTTCATCTTTGCCTTGTTCTTGCTTGTTGGATCCAACTCCTCAACCTCTTCTTCCATATCCTCAACCTCTTCCTCTTCTTCCATATCCTCAAACACGTCTTCTATGACAACATTACTAGCTATAGCTTCTTCAATATCAGCATCAGTAGGTAAAACATATTTTTTTTCTTACTCAAAGATAAACCTTTGTTGAAAGTCCTTATCAATCTGTGCTAACATTGCAAAAACTTTTTCATATTTTCAGCAGCATCTAACATCAAGTAAGTGCTATTCCATCTAGTATACACATCTAAAATCAGAGATTTCTTACAATCTACCTTTGCTAGGGAAGCACATTGTTTAAATTTTTCGTGCCTAGAAGGAGAACTAAGAACGTATTTTACAACTGACCTTATTCTTCTAACTGATACATTAAAGAGATTTACTGCATCTTTTATGACAAGAGCAGGAACATGGGCTGCACACCTCACCTAGAGAAAGAACAAAACAAAAAGGATACTGTCAAATTAAATGCTTAAAAATGCAACACAAAAAGATACTCAGAGAAGCTATGTTCATGAAACTGTCAGCATTTATATCTATATTTCAGTAGCTCAGTTGACAACAAACTAAAACTGAGAAACTCAAACTAAACATGATTTCAGTGTATTTTATCTAAAGCAAGACATTACATGAATAACAAGTGCAGAACATGATAAGAATGTAACATGGAATGCAGAACATGATAGAACGTAACATGGACTTACATGTAAATATTTGGCTCTAATTGGTGATCCTGTCCATTTAATGACAACATTTTTCAAATGCTCAATAGCTACTTTGTTTGCGCTGACATTGTCTAGAGTGACACAAAATACATCTTGTAGACCCCAATCCTTAAAACAATCCACCAACTTCTCACCGATTGCATTACCAGTATGACCTTCAACTTGGCAGAACATGAGTATTCTCTTTTGTAGCTTCCAGTTCTGATCAACATAATGAACGGTTACACAAATATAGTTATAATTATTTGGTGATGTCCATGTGTCCATTGTCAAAGATACCCTATGCTTAGATGTCAAGAAATAAGTTTTTAGGCTATTCTTCTCTTCTACATACATCTTCAATACATCCCTATAAATTGTCATACGCCCTGGAACCTTGAATCTAGGCTCTGCCACCTGCATCATTGGCACAAAACCTGACCCTTCTACTTCTCTAAAATCTATTTCATCCTTGATTATCCACTCAACAAGAGCCCTTCTTAACTTTTCATAGCTGTAAGAATAAACAACAAGTTTACCATCTTCACCTGGTTTTGGGGGTGGCATCAACAAAGTTTGTTGTCCCTTGTCTTTCTCTACCTTCCTTTTTGGATTTTTAAGGCATCTATTCAAATGCTTATGTAATCCATAAGCTCCATGTACGTCATTGTCAGCAGCATACAATCCCTTGCAATGATGACATTCAACTTGAACGTTACTTATCCTGGTCATCTCCAACCAAACTTTAGATCTCACTTTACCATGCTTCTTTTTGCTGTCACCAACTTCAGTTGTACTTGTTGGCGTAGGTTCAGTTCCATCTGTGTTAGATGTAGCTTGAGAGGATGATCCAACTTCAGTTGTATTTGGAGTTTGAGTTGAACTTGGTGTAGGAACAGTTTCTTTTGGTCTTACACTAACAACAATGTTATTACTAGAATCATCTAGTGCTTTGCGCTTCCCCATTTAGCACCTCAAAGGCCTGCAAGAGAAGTAAAGAACATTATATGCAATATATTAGCCTTCTAGACTTCAAGCACTAGTTCCTTACAAGAGTGAAAGGTGCAGAACAAGAGTGAATGCAATAACAATTCATCCAAAACAGAAATAAGAAAATTAAAATGCAAGAGAGATTTTCTTCACTATTCTCTGGAATTTCAATCAAAGACTATACTAGTACTAATAACAAAACAAAACAAAACAAAAGAGACCCTCTGCAAGACTGCAACTAAATATAGAGATAAAAACAAGACATCTAAACAACAGAAACAACAAAGGAAATCCAAATTCAAGCAAAATTTATTTCATTAATTCATAATTCCATATCAAATTCCATATCAACTAAATATAAATATACAGAGCAAACAAATTACAAATACCAAATTCCGTAAATAGTACACTAACAAGCAACGATCCAATCAATCTTAAAACTCCAATTGACTCATACTCTATATTACTAAAACCAAATAAGATCACAAAGCATTCATGATTAAACAAGAACCCAAGATTCAATTAGGGTTTCATCATCCTTGTTAATTCTTTCATTCAAACTACGTAATTACAGAAACCATAATAAACCCAGAAAAGATCTATCACTTTATAGAGATTCAATAGAAAAAAAAAGCAAAGAAAATTTCTAAATTTTCTAATCACCAGATTATGTAAACAAAGAGAACCAAAATTGATATTCAAACCAGGACTAACCTTGAATCTGTGGGGGAGTGAAAATTGATACCTATGAACAAAGAGATTTGGCGATCTGTGGAGATTGAGTGAAAACCCTAAGTGAGACTGCTGTTGTTCTCTTTCAGACAGAGAAAGAAAAAAATAAAACGAAATTGGATCGAAGTCGAAGATAGATACTAGATAGACTAAACCTAGGAGGGGCGACTAGGATCTAATATCATAGAAAATATCAACGTCTTTTATTTACCGAGATTTTGGGTCCGGTACAGGCCGGGACTACCCCAAGTACCAATACCTGTACCGGCCTGCTCCGGGTATCAACTTTCAGAACCAGTACATGTACCGGTAACTCCGGGTCCGATTCGGCTCAACTCCGGTTTTTCGGTTCCGGACCGGTACAGGTAAAATGGACCGGGTCTTGTGCAGCTCTAGTCGGAAGTTCTCAACCGAGAATTTCTGCTGGATTTTCCAAAAACTCGTTTGTGTGCTAAGTCCGCGAACTGGCTGAAGTTCTCTTTTCGAGAATTTTTGCTGACTTTGGAAAACTCAACCGATTAACTTAAGTCCGCGAACTTGTTTGTGAAATTAAGAGGTTATGATCTAAAGATGTGCTCTGAACATGAAACATTAAATTACTAAGGAATGCTTTATGCAAACTGTGGCATAATGTTCATGAGCCGATTCAATCGAATCGAATCATCTTTGTTTCAATTGTGTCTTGTGTAGTTACATAAGATCTCATAGAAATTGAACAACTCTTTAACTAGTTCATTTGAGTCAATTGAACTAGTTATGGTGAAGAAGAACAAGGTTAATATGAAATGCTCATATGGTTAACCTTTTGGGTTACTATGTTGAACCAACATACACGTACACGTTTGGGCATGGTTTTCACTAACCCAGTAAACGTCTACCCAAGTGTGTGTGACAAGCTAAGTTTTCGATCTAACGGTTGAGAAATATTAGCTTGAATCTAAATCAGGTTTTCATATAACAGTGAATAAGGATTGCTTTGTAACTAAGGCAAAACCCTGATTTGAAGGCTATATAAAGGAGACATTTAGCATTGTGCAAAACTAATCCCCACATGTCTGTGTGCTACTATTGCGCCCGCTAGAGTCGATCTCCATTAACCTTTGATTTTCTTCTCTAAAATCAGGTTAACGACTTAAAGACTTCATTGGGAATGTGAATCCAGACCGATACTACTTTTTCGTAGTTGTGTGATCTGATCTTGCATCTTCTATCGTACGAGTACAATCGATTGATTGTCTTGAGATCGTGAGAGTTATCCGATAGGCAAGATAAAGAAGTCACAAACATCTTCGTCTCATTGTTTGTGATTCCTCGACAATCCGCTTGTGTAGTCAGGAAGGATTGTAGAGAGGTGATTGATTAATCTAGGTTGTTCTTCGGGAATATAAGACCGGATTATCAATTGGTTCCTGTTCACCTTGATTTTATATCTTAAGACGGAAAAAAACCTAGGGTTTATCTGTGGGAGACAGATTTATCCTTTGATAGACTTTTCTGTGTGAGACAGATTTGTTTATTATCAAGTCTGCGATTTTGGGTTGCAGCAACTCTTGGTTGTGGGTGAGATCAGCTAAGGGAATCAAGTGCGCAGTATCTTGCTGGGATCAGAGGCGTAGGAGTACAACTGTACCTTGGATCGGTGGAATACTGATTGGGGTTCAACTATAGCCCAGTCCGAAGTTAGTTTGCAGTATGCTAGTGTCTGTAGTGGCTTAATACAATGTGTATTCAATCTGGACTAGGTCCCGGGGTTTTTCTGCATTTGCGGTTTCCTCGTTAACAAAATTTCTGGTGTATGTGTTATTTCTTTTCTGCATTATATTTTATATAATTGAAATAATACAGGTTGTGCCTTCGTGATCATCAATTGAAAATCCAACCTTTTGTTATTGATTGATATTGATTGATCCTTGGACATTGGTCTTTGGTACCGTCCAAGTATTCCTTGTATTTGATAAAGACTCGCTATTGTTTTTAGCTTGAGTAAAAATCAAATCAAGAGAGAGATATTAACTCCTTGAGATACTTTTATCTAGATTGAGTCTGACTGTCTAGTTGATTCTCTAGCAAAGTATTTCGGAGTTAGTCCATACATATTGCTAAGCGAAATATTGGGTGGTGTTGTTAGACCCCCGCTTTTTCAATTGGTATCAGAGCAGGAAAACACGTTTAAGACCTAAAAAGTCTGTGTTTATAGCGATCTGACTCTATGGACAGAGGTGCTATCTCTACTAACGTACCACCAGTCTTCGATGGCTCCAATTACTTATGGTGGAAAATTGCTATGCCAGCTTTTCTTCAATCGTGTTATTTTCAATCATGGGTATATGTGGTGAATGGTTATGATGCGCCCGTTGTTGCAGCTGGAGACAGAACTGTTCCCAAGAATATTGGTGAATATAATGATGCCGAGATTCTTGCTGCAAAGCAGAATTCTGAAGGGTTAAATGCTATCATACATGTCATTGCCCCAAGTCTTCAACACCATGTGTCTAATTGCACTAGATCTAAAGATGCTTGGGATATCTTAGAAATCGTATTTGAAGGAAACTCCAGTGAAAAGGAAGCTAGGCTTCAAAACCTTAATTCCGATTGGGAGAATCTTCGTATGGCAGATGAAGAAACATTTGATGAGTTTAATCACAAAGTGTCTGCAATTGTTAATGGATCTTTTGCATTGGGTAAGACTATTCCTGAAAAGGACATTGTGATGAAAATTCTCAGATCGCTGCCATCTAGATACGAGTCTAAGAAGCATGCCACCGTTGAGGGGAATAACCTCAATAATCTTTCCAGAAACACCTTGGTTGGGAAGCTAAAGATCTTTGACCATGAGCATACATCCCAAGTCGGTAAGGATGTTTCCTTTAAAGCACAAAAGAGCACTAAATTACTTGCCAAAGGTAAAAGTGTTCATGTCTCTGAGGATGATCAGTCTGAGAATGATTTTTCAGATGAAGACCTTGAAAAGTCGGTCTCCTTGATCACAAGACAGTTTAGGGATCTTCTGTTGAAGAGAAGTAAACGGTTTTCAAGAGACAAACCTAGGTCATCATACAAACCTCACGGTCGCGTACCTCCTAAAAACAGGGATGCTGACGAGGATGATGACGAGGACATGCCTTAGTGTTTTAAGTGTAAGGGTTTTGTCCATTTTGCTAACGAATGCCCAAATCGTAGAAAATACACTGAGAACAAAGGTCTAGCTGTAACACTTGATGAAATGTCTGAAACCTATGATTCCGATGAAGATAGGAAATCAAGTGTAGGGCTCCTTGGTGAAAACATCGATTTTGATACTTATAGCAATACATATATCAACCTCAATGGGTTCAAAGAAGAAGGAAAACCAATCAAGCTGGGAGATTCTCTAACTGGAAACCCTGTCAGTAATGTTTCAGGACCTACTGCATGTCTAGCCGCTTGCACATCTGAGATGCCTGAATACTATCCAAGTTTGACGTGCTCGTTTTGTTTGATGAAGGGACACGAACTATCAAGGTGTTACAAGTACAAGCACCAAATAAGGCACGCCAGCAAACTTCAACAAAGAGAAGATCGATTAACAAGAAAGCTGAAACTTGCTCAGAAGACCGCCGAGGTATGTAGGATCTTATCTTCGTCTAAGAAGTTGGTTTCCATGGATAGAGTAAGACCATTTGAAAATAAAGTATGTTCGAATCGTTTTGATAGACAGAAGTCTGAAGATTCCACCCTTGAGGAAAAAGATGGACAAATCGTTGTTCATCGCAACACAACTTGATTGTGTTGTTGGGAAAATCTTGTCTCATGTGCCTGATCGAAAAGAGACAAGATTGAGTGCTGATTCAGGCTTCAGTAAAGTTTTTCCTTCTTTTCTTAGATTTGTTATTTTCTGTCTATCAAATAAAATTAAGGGTTATTATCGACAATTCTACTCTTTATAGAGTTTTAGAGTTGGGCGTATACGAACCTGTCAATAGGTTTCGAACCCTACATTCCTTTTTCCTTTTTGACATCATATATAAGATTGCTTGTTGAGTTAAGTGATTCAATCACACAAATCCAGTTGTTTATAACTGTTCTCAAAGAACCATGTCAGATGGAAAGGATGTCAACATGATTGTTAAATCTTCAATCAAGCAAAAAGAAAAATCTCCTGTTTCTAAGTCCCTGAAAATAAAAAGAAGGAATACAAGAAATCCCAGGGCTGTGCCTTCTAGCTCTCAGAAGTTTTCCGATGTTCTTGATGAGTCGAAGGAAGTAATAAAGGAGATTCGTGAAATAAAGGCTTTTGTGTCAAACTCCTTAGAAATTCAGAGAGCCTTGGTACGACATAATCAACCAAGACAGTTCGTTGATATAAACTCCTATCTTCGTGAACCGTATGTTCCAATGGCTGTTGATAAAAAGGAGTTTGGGAATGATGCTGAATTTATCAAAGGCATTGTCGCCTAGGATGTCTTCTTTTTGGATTAGTTGGAAGAATAACTAGTGCTTTGAATAGCGATGATTGTGACTACACATAGCTATTTTTTTTTTCATCTTCTTATGTTATTTTTTAGGTTTATTGGTTATTAAATTCTAAAAAATATTTGGAGGATGATGTTTATTGCAGTATTTTAATGATTTGTGATATTGCAATATTTTTATGGGATATGTATTGTTTACGTCCGTGAACTTGAAGGTCCCATATTGCAGTCAAAAGTAAAGTCGTTTATGAGTCGGTATTCGTATTGATGAAAGGACGAATGGACTTTTGACATATACAAAAGTTATGCCTATGCAGTCATGTATTTGATGGAAAATAGGATAAATTTTTTTGTTCAACAAGGATAAAGTCTATTATGTCGTTATGATGAAAAATAGAATAGATCCTTGTATGTTATCCACGGTATTGATCTTAATTGATCCATTTTATTATGTTTTAACGTGAAGGCTCCATTGTGTGTCTTATGTTGAGCACCTTACAACTAAGTCGATTTACCTTGGCTTTCTTGTCTGTTCCATAAGATGCTATATATCGAGCATTAGGAACTAAATTAATCAACTAGTTTGGTTATTTAGTTAGTACTCCATAAGTCTTATTTCTTATGTTGAGTACATGTACGGTTAAGGTTATCATATTCTATGATGAACTTAGTCGGGGTTCCATAAGTTCTCTTATGTTGAGACCAAAATAATTAAATTGATTACTTCGGTGATTAGTTTGGTTGTTTGTATTCCAATTAAATTAACTATAGGTTCTCTTGTAATTAATCTAGTTGAGTTTTCATATATTCCACAAGTTCTTGTGTTGAGTATATGAAAGGCTACACTATCATGTTCTTTGGTTAATATAGTCATATATTCCGTAAGGTTTTCCTTATGTTGAATATTTGAACGGTTAAGTTAGTCATCTCCGTGTGATTGACTTAGTCGTAGCTCCGTGAGTTTACTTATGTTGAGCACTTTCAATTAAATTGATCACTTTTGTGGTTTGATTTAGTTGCGTATTCCAATTGAATTAATCATGGGTTTACTTGTGGTTAATTTGGTTGAGCTTTGGATATAGAAAATCATTCCTATGGTTTTTGGTGTCCAATAAAAATCTTTCTTTTCTTTCAAAATTAAGGTCGCTCTTGTTGTTCTCTTGAGAATGACATCGAATGGGGGAGAGTTCTTATGAACTTGTGCTTAATGGTAATATCTTGCGGGGAGTGCGGCTGTGGAATTTTATAGGGGTTATCTTGTATCTTAAAACTCCTTGATGAATGTTGTTAGCTTAGGCTATTAGATTGCATCTAAATTAATTTGGTATGTATTTTTCTTTTGGTCATGAAATGTCTCTTGTTGAAGTTTCATTATGATCCCATTCTTGTACCTTTGCCAATTTAATTGACAAAAAGGGGGAGAAATATTGTAGTTCACACTACAAATACATATGGTTTTCGGATCATTGTGTAAGAGGGAGTGGTTTCCATGATCGAGATGGAGTATTGACTAAGGGGGAGTGATACATATCACCGTAGTATTATTGTTAAAGTCGTGATACAATTGGACTTTGATGTTATATAATAATACTATGACACTCGATTTCTCTCATTATTATAGCTACGGATATTCAACAACGATGGTGCTAAACTACAACCTTTGGGATCATTGGAGTACTTGGAAGGACGAAGATATCAAGGAACGTTGAAGATTAGACTATGGAATAAGAGCCACTAAAGTTTATCTTTTTTGTATTCCATATGTATTAATAGTTTTGTCACTAAAATTGACAAAGGGGGAGATTGTTAGAGCATAGCTCGGTCAACCTCGCATGCGTTGTTATCTCAAGCATGTTTGTCAATGTTAGTGATCAAAACTATAAGTCTTGATTTCTAGTCTACATAGCTAAGTCTCGGACTAGGATAGAAAAGTGTAGTTGATCTTAAGGACTTCATGGTGATTCATCATACAACGACGAAGATCTATACAAGGAACCGTGGAACTTCATCAACAAAAAGGTATGTGGAGACTTGAACTTATCTATCACTCAAAAGTTTATCTCTTCTACCTCCTACTTCTTATGAGACAAAAGTCGTATGCTATACAGATTAGATCATACACATTTGACATTTCGAGCTGAGCATTCATTGATTATCTTTTATCTCGAAATCGTGTGTTGGTAAAGCGTTTCTCTTTGATCAAGTTTATCTTCACCTAGTGACGAAAGTCATGAAAAGTTTCAATCACTTTGAGAATTGCTCTGACGTGAATCGGTATGTGAATAACGGCTACATAGCGTCCTCTGAGAATGTCTCAATGATTGAAATGAGAGTTTAGATTACATAACCATGTATTCCTTGAACCGAAGTTTTCAAACTTTGTTGATCAAGAGAAATCGGGAGGATTGTGGAATTGGCTTGACAAGTCCGCGAACTGTCGGAAGTTCTCGACCGACAATTTCTGCTGGATTTTCCAAAAATCGTTTGTGTGCTAAGTCCGCGAATCCAGTCCGCGAACTGGAGGAAGTTCTCGTTCCGAGAATTTCTGCTGAGTTTGGAAAACTCAACCGATTAACTTAAGTCCGCGAACTTGTTTGTGAACTTAAGAGGTTATGATCTAAAGATGTGCTCTGAACATAAAACATTAAATTACTAAGGAATGCTTTATGCAAACCGTGGCTATAATGTTCATGAGCCTATTCAATCGAATTGAATCATCTTTGTTTCAATTGTGTCTTGTGTAGTTACATAAGATCTCATAGCAATTGAAAAACTCTGTAACTAGTTCATTTGAGTCAATTGAACTAGTTATGGTGAAGAAGAACAAGGTTAATATGAAATGCTCATATGGTTAACCTTTTGGGTTACTATGTTGAACCAACATACACGTACACGTTTGGGCATGGTTTTCACGAACCCAGTAAACGTCTACCCAAGTGTGTGTGACAAGCTAAGTTTTCAATCTAACGGTTGAGAAATATTAGCTTGAATCTAAATCAGGTTTTCATCTAACGGTGAATAAGGATTGCTTTGTAAATAAGGCAAAACCCTGATTTGAAGGCTATATAAAGGAGACATCTAGCATTGTGCAAAACTAATCCCCACACGTCTGTGTGCTACTAGTGCGCCCGCTAGAGTCGATCTCCATTAACCTTTAATTTTCTTCTCTAAAATCAGGTTAACGACTTAAAGACTTCATTGGGATTGTGAAGCCAAACCGATACTACTTTATCGTAGTTTTATGATCTGATCTTGCATCTTCTATCATACGAGTACAATCGATTGATTGGCTTGAGATCGTGAGAGTTCTCCGATAGGCAAGATAAAGAAGTCACAAACATCTTCGTCTCATTTTTGTGATTCCTCGAAAATCCGCTTGTGTAGTCAGGAAGGATTGTTGAGAGGTGATTGATTAATCTAGGATGTTCTTCGGAAATATAAGACCGGATTATAAATTGGTTCTTGTTCACCTTGATTTTATATTTTAAGACGGAACAAAAAACCTAGGGTTTTTCTGTGGGAGACAGATTTATCCTTTGATAGACTTTTCTGTGTGAGACAGATCTGTTTAATATCAAGTCTGTGATTTTGGGTTACAGGAACTCTTGGTTGTGGGTGAGATCAGCTAAGGAAATCAAGTGCGCAGTATCCTGCTGGGATCAGAGGCGTAGGAGTACAACTGTACCTCGGATCGGTGGGAGACTGATTGGGGTTAAACTATAGTCCAGTCCGAAGTTAGTTTGCAGTATGCTAGTGTCTGTGGCGGCTTAATACAATGTGTATTCAATCTGGACTAGGTCCCGGGGTTTTTCTGCATTTGCGGTTTCCTCGTTAACAAAATTTCTGGTGTCTGTGTTATTTCTTTTCCGCATTATATTTTATATAATTGAAATAATACAGGTTGTGCATTCGTGATCATCAATTGGAAATCTAACCTTTGGTTGTTGATTGATCCTTGGACATTGGTCTTTGGTACCGTCCAAGTATTCATTGTATTTGATAAAGACTCGCTATTGTTTTTAGCTTGAGTAAAAATCAAATCAAGAGAGAGAGATTAACTCCTTGAGATACTTTTATCTAGATTGAGTCTGACTATCTAGTTGTTTCTCTAGCAAAGTATTTCGGAGTTGGTCCATACAGATTGCTAAGTGAAATATTGGGTGGTGGTTTTAGTCCCCCGCTTTTTCAGAATTAATCATGGGTTTTCTTGTGATTAGTTTAATTGAGTAGATTTGGATTTAAATTCATATTCGTATGTGATTTGTTATGTCCAAAGAAATCCTTCTTTTCTTTTGAAATTAAGGTCGTTCTTGTTGTTCTTTCGGGAATGACATTTTATGGGGGATAGTTCTTAAATGAACTTATTGCCAAATCTTTGTGGGAAGTGCGGTTGTGGAATATTATAGGAGTTATCTTGTATCTTTATAAACTCCTTGATGAAAGCATTTAGCTTCGGCTATATGATTGCATCTAAATAAGTTGACATGTGCTTACTTTTGGTCATGAGATGTCTTTATGGAAATTTTCATTAGGATCCCATTTTCGTACCTTTGCTTATTTTATTGACAAAAAGGAGGAGAATTAATGTGTAGTTCACACTACAAATACATATGGTTTTCGGATCATTATGTAAGGGGGTTTGGTTTCCATGTGAGATGGAGTATTGACTAAGGGGGAGTGATGCATATCACCATAATATTGTTGTCGAAGTTGTGATACAATTGAACTTATGACACTGTATAACAATGATTGAGAATTCTTGTTTTCTCATTGTTATAGCTACGGATTTTCAACAACGATGATCCTAAACTTACAACCTTTGGAATCATTGGAGTACTTGGAAGTGACGAAGATTTCGAGTAATGTTGAAGATTAGGCATGTGGAAGAAGAGCTACAAAACTTTATTTATCTATTTTTGTATTCCATATGTATTGATAGTTTTGTCACTAAAATTGACAAAGGAGGAGATTGTTAGAGCACTGCTCGGTCGAACTCGCATGCGTTGCTATCGTAAGCATGTTTGTCAATGTTAGTGATCAAAAATATAAGTTTTGATTTCTAGTCTACTATAGCTAAGTCTCGGACTAGGATAGAAAGTGTAGTTGAGCTCAAGAACTCCATGACGATCATCATACAAGACGAAGAACTACTCAAGGAACTGGTGGAACTTCATCGACTAAAAGGTATGTGGAGACTTGAACTTATCTATCACTCAAAAGTCTATCTACTATATCTCCTATCTTGAGAAAAAAGTCGTTTTACTATATAGACTTTGATTATACACATTTTCTATGTCGAGCCGAGTTTATCTCGCTTATCTATTTCTCGAAATATATGTTGGTAAGTTTTCGCTTTGGCCAAGTTCATCTTTACCAAGTGACAAAAGTCATGTTATGTTTCAATCACTTGAAAATGGCTTTGACGAAAAATGGTTTGTGAATAACAACTATATAACATACTCTAAGAATGTTTCAATGATTGAAATGAGAGTTTAGATTTGTTAGAGCATAGCTCGGTCGACCTCGCATGCGTTGCTATATCAAGCATGTTTGTCAATGTTAGTGATCAATACTATGAGTCTTGATTTCTAGGATATTATAGCTAAGTCTCGGACTAGGATAGAAAAGTGTAGTTGAGCTCAAGGACTTCATGGCGATTCATCATACAACGACGAAGATCTAATCAAGGAACCGTTGAACTTCATCAACAAAAAGGTATGTGGAGACTTGAACTTATCTATCACTCAAAAGTCTATCTATTCTGTCTCCTACTTCTTATGAGACAAAAAGTCGTATGCTATATAGACTGGATCATACACATTTGACATTTCGAGCTGAGTATTCACTACTTATCCTTTTCTCGAAATCGTGTGTTGGTAAAGCGTTTCACTTTGATCAAGTTTGTCTTCACCTAGTGACGAAAGTCATGCAAAGTTTCAATTACTTTGAGAGTTGCTCTGACGTGAAACTACCTGTGAATAACGGCTATATAACGTCCTCTGAGAATGTCTCAATGATTGGAATGAGAGTTTAGATTACATAACCATGTATTCCTTAATCCGAAGTTTTCAAAATTTGTTGATTGGGAGAAACCGGAGAAATTGGCTTTGCCAAGTCCGCGAACTGACGGAAGTTCTCTTGCCGAAAATTTCTGCTGGGATTTTCCAAAAAATCGTTTGCGTGTTTAGTCCGCGAGCTCAGTCCGCGAACCTAGTCCGCGAACTGGCGGAAATCTCTTTGCCGAGATTTTCTGCTGAGTTTGGAAAACTCTGCCGGTTGCCTTAAGTCTGCGAACTTGTTTGTGAGCTTAAGTAGTTATGATCTAAAGATGTGATTTGAACATGAAACTTAAATTACTAAGGAGTGCTTTATGCAAACCGTGGCTATAAAGTTCATGAGCCAATTCATCGAATCGAATCATCTTTGTTTCAATTGTGTCTTGTGTAGTTACATAAGATCTCATAGTAATTGAACAACTCTCTAACTAGTTCATTTGAGTCAATTGAACTAGTTATGGTGAAGAAGAACTAGGTTAATATGAAATGCTCATATGGTTAACCTTTTGGGTTACTATGTTGAACCAACATACACGTACACGTTTGGGCATGGTTTTCACAAACCCAGTAAACGTCTACCCAAGTGTGTGTGACAAGCTAAGTTTTCGATCTAACGGTTGAGAAATATTAGCTTGAATATAAATCAGGTTTTCATCTAACGGTGAATATGGATTGCTTTGTAACTAAGGCAAAACCATGATTTGAAGGCTATATAAAGGAGACATCTAGCGTTGTGCAAAACTAAACCCCACACGTATGTGTGATACTAGTGCGCTCGCTAGAGTCGATTCTCCTTTAACCTTTGGTTTTCTTCTCTAAAACCAGGTTAACGACTTAAAGACTTCATTGGGATTGTGAATCCAGACTGATACTACTTTTATCGTAGTTGTGTGATCTGATCTTGCATCTTCTATCGTACGAGTACAATCTATTGATTGGGTTGAGATCGTGAGAGTTCTCCGATAGGCAAGATAAAGAAGTCACAAACATCTTCGTGTCACTGTTTGTGATTCCTTAACAAACCGCTTGTGTAGTCAAGAAGGATTGTTGAGAGGTGATTGATTAATCTAGGCTGTTCTTCGGGAATATAAGACCGGATTATCAATTGGTTCCTGGTCACCTTGATTTTATATCTTTAGACGGAACAAAAAAACCTAGGGTTTTTCTGTGGGAGACAGATTTATCCTTTGATAGACTTTTCTGTGTGAGACAGATTTGTTTATTATCAAGTCTGCGATTTTGGGTTGCAGCAACTCTTGGTTGTGGGTGAGATCAGCTAAGGGAATCAAGCGCGCAGTATCCTGCTGGGATCAGAGGCGTAGGAGTACAATTGTACCTTGGATCGGTGGGAGACTGATTGGGGTTAAACTATAGTCTAGTCCGAAGTTAGCTTGGAGTAGGCTAGTGTCTGTAGCGGCTTAATACAATGTGTATTCAATCTGGACTAGGTCCTGGGGTTTTTCTGCATTTGCGGTTTCCTCGTTAACAAAACTTCTGGTGTTTGTGTTATTTCTTTTCCGCATTATATTTTTTATATAATTGAAGTAATACTGGTTGTGCGTTAAAGATCATCAACTGGAAATCCAACCTTTGGTTGTTGATTGATATTGACTGATCCTTGGACATTGGTCTTTGGTACCGTCCAAGTTATCTCTTTTTTATAAAGACCCGCAGATTTCCATTTGCTTGAGTAAAGATCAAATCGATAGATTGAGATATAAACTCTTTGATATATCTTTTTATTGATTGAGTCTAACTTCCTAGTTGATTCTCATAAAATGTATATTGGAGTTTGTCCATACAGATTGTTAAGCGAAATATTGGGTGGTGTTGTTAGACCCCCGCTTTTTCAATTGGTATCAGAGCAGGCAAACACGTTAAAGACCTTATAAGTTTGTGTTTGTGGCAATCTGAGTTTGTGGATAGAATCTCATACGCATACCAAAAATGCCTCCTAAAGCTGTCAACTTTGTCAAGTGTCTCGGAAATACCTCAAAGGGTCACTCCTTAGATGATTCTTCCGAATCCCGAGGTAAGAAGATTGTTTCATCCTGTGTTCGTCATTCTTCCTCCAATGAGACATTGGACATAATGGCAAAGGCTGAAAAGGAGCTCACCAGAATTTCAAAAAATTCTACAGAGTTTGTTGATCTCAAGGATCATGTACAGCTCATTGATGAATTTGAAAAGTCTATTGATCGTGAACAGGTACTCTATTACATTATATGGTCATTTTCTAAGGAAATTGAGAAACTTCTTCAAGAAAACAATATACAACGTGAAAAGATTTGTGATCTTGAAAAGTTGTTTAAAGAAAGCTCAAATTAGAGAAAAATGTTTGATCAAGACGCATTCATCTGATCTTGACAGACTTCGTGTTGAGAAAAAGAAACTTGAAGCATCACTTGTCATAGCCCATGGACAATGCAATTCCTTGGAAAAGGAAAACTCTGTTTTAAAGAAAAATTCTTCTGCACAAACTAATTCTCATGAGTTACTGTACAGAATGAAATTTTCTCCAGATGAAGATTGTGTCATGAAAAGTTTTCATAACTTACAATCTTCTCTGGTGGCTATGAAGTTTAAACAAGTACCAGTTATTGCTTCTCCTCCACGAATTTGTACCTTCTGTGGAAAAGGAAATCACTATGTTATCCATTGTTTTGCCAGAAAAAAACGTGTTTCTGAACTTCACAAATTGCTTCTTTCTACTGTCAATGGAGTAAATAGTCGGACGACTGCTACAGTGAAGGTCCCTTTCACAGAAACCAGGCATCTTATAAAAATGATCTCTCTCCTAGAAATCATTACAGGAAATTTGTAAACTCTAGGGCCACCAATGAAAGCATGTCCTGTGCTTATAAGAACAAATCTGGTAAATCTAAGTATAGTGTGTGGAGACCAATTTCGGAAAATTCCCTAGAACCTATTTCTAGAGGTCCTAGACTTTGTTATCAGAAAGTTTTCTCACCAGTGATTCCTAGAAGGACTGCGAGACGCACCCTTTTCCCTGGAAGCTGCAGTTAAAGGAAAAAAATGCTAAGATAAGATATCCTGGAGGAAATTACAGCTACTCTCTCAGAACCTATGGTGAGACTATGTCTCCCTATGCTACCTAACAACAAAATGTTCTATTCTTATGTCTAACTTGAGAGATACAAGGATAAGGATTTGAGAGATGCTCAATTATTGTGCTATTTTTCTCTAGCTTGTATATCTTTTGATGTAATGCTCTTCTCTAGTTTCCTTTTCTTTTGTCATTATGACCTTTTGGGATGGAGAATCTTTGAAAGATGCACAATGTGAAATATTTCCTCTTAGGGACATTTGTATTTTGGTCGGCCCACGAACGTCTGCATCTCCTCAAGGAACTCTAGGTTTCTAGCCAGGGAATTCACAAACATATATAACTCTTATACGTGTTTCATTTTTCTTCAGAAAGGAGCTCTATGGAAACTGTTCCCAAAGAAGAAGTTAACTCTATGGTTGAGGATGATCTCAAAGGATGTGATTCTGTTCAAGAGTTTATACTGAATAAGATGCTTGAAATCAAAGAGTATAACTCCTGGATTGGAAAATCTGTCAAGGATCTGATTCGTGTTCAAAATGAAGTTAAGAACGAACTAGCTAACCTTCAATTGCAGATAAACCAGCTTATTGATGGACACGCGAAAATCCATGGTACTCAAAATATCTTGATCATAAATCAGAAGAAAGTTATCCTTGATTGTGCAAAGGCTCGTCATTATACTCGTACTGTTGATCGGAAAGTTAATGTTATGACTTGTGAACATGGTGTGTCTACAGTCAACAAGATCAAGGATATCAGTGACTCATACTTTGATGGACCATTTCAGAGGTATGAAATTATCAAGGAAAACTGAGGATATTTTCACATACCTAATATGTCTTCTTTTGAGTTGGAAGAATAACTAGTGCTTTGAATATCGAAGATTGTGACTACACATAGCTATTTTTGTTTTCATCTTCTTATGTTTATTTTTTAGGTTTATTGGTTTTTAAATTCTAAAAATATTTGGAGGATGATATGATTGTAGTATTAATCTGTTTTGAAGAATTGCAATATTTGTATGGGATATGTATTATTTGCGTCTGTGAACTTGAAGGTCCCAAAATGTGTCAAAAGTAAAGTCGTTCATAAATTGATATTCGTATTGATGTAAGTACGAATGGACTTTTGACAATTACAAAATTTATGCCTATGCAGTCATTTAATTGATGGAAAATAGGATGAAATCTTTTGTTTGACAAGGATAAAGTCTATTATGTCGTTATGCAAATAGTGATGGAAAATAGAATAGATCCTTGTATGTTATCCACGGTATTGATCTTCATTGATCCATTTTGTTATGTTTTACCGTGAAGGCTCCATTGTGTATCTTATGTTGAGCATCTTACAACTATGTCGATTAATATGGCCTTGTTGGTTGTTCCATGAGATGCTATATGTTGAGCATTCTTGAACTAAATTAATCATCTTGATTGGTTATTTAGTTATTTGCTTCGAAAGTCTTCTTTTGTCGAGCAAAATCTTTTGACAATTAAATTGATTGCTTCGGTGATTAGTTTGGTTGTGTATTCCAATTAGATTAATTATAGGTTCTCTTGTAATTAATCTAGTTGAGTTTTTTATATATTCCACAAGTTCTTGTGTTGAGTATATGAACAGCTATACTAATCATGTTCTATGGGTTGATGTAGTCGTATATTCCGTAAGGTTTTCCTTATGTTGAGTATTTGACGATTAAGGTAGTCATCTCCGTGTGGTTATCTTAGTCGTAGCTCTGTGAGTTTTCTTATGTTGAGCACAATCAATTAAATTGATCATTTTTGTGGTTTGATTTAGTTGCGTATTCCAATTAAATTAATCATGGGTTTACTTGTGATTAATTTGGTTGAGTTTTGGATATAGAAAATCATTTCCATGGTTTTTGGTGTCCAATTAAAAAATCCTTCTTTTCTTTCGAAATTAAGGTCGCTCTTGTTGTTCTTTCGGGAATGACATCAAATAAGGGAGAGTTCTTTTGAACTTGTGCTTAATGGTAATATCTTGCGGGGTGTGCGGCTGTGGAATTTTATAGGGGTTATCTTGTATCTTAAAACTCCTTGATGAATGCATTTAGCTTCGGCTTTATGATTGCATCTAAATTAAGATGGTATGTATTTTTTCTTTTAGTCTATGAAATATATCTTGTGGAAATTTCATTATGGTCCCGTTCTTTTACCTTTATCAATTTTATTGACAAAAAGGGGGAGAAATAATGTAGTTCACACTACAAATACATATGGTTTTCGGATCATTGTGTAAGGGGGAGTGGTTTCCATGATCGAGATGGAGTATTGACTAAGGGGGAGTGATACATATCACCATAGTATTATTGTTAAAGTCGTGATGCAATTGGACTTTGATGTTACATAATGATACAATGACACTGTATAATAATGATCGAGAATCTCGATTTCTCTCATTGTTATAGCTACGGGTCTTCAACAACGGTGGTGCTAAACTTACAACCGTTGGGATCATTGGAGTACTTGGAAGGACGAAGATTTCAAGGAACGTTGAAGATTAGACTATGGAATAGGAGCCACTAAAGTTTATCTTTTTTGTATTCCATATGTATTAATAGTTTTGTCATTAAAATTGACAAAGGGGGAGATTGTTAGAGCATAGCTCGGTCTACCTCGCATGCGTTGCTATATCAAGCATGTTTGTCAATGTTAGTGATCAAAACTACGAGTCTTGATTTCTAGTCTATTATAGCTAAGTCTCGGACTATGATAGAAAAGTGTAGTTGAGCTTATGTGGAGACTTGAACTTATCTATCACTCAAAAGTCTCTCTATTTTATCTCCTACTTCTTATGAGACAAAAAGTCGTATGCTATATATACTGGATCATACACATTTGACATTTCGAACTGAGTATTCACTACTTATCTTTTTCTCGAAATCGTGTGTTGGTAAAGCATTTCGCTTTAATCAAGTTTATCTTCACCTAGTGACGAAAGTCATGAAAAGTTTCAATTACTTTGAGAATTGCTCTGACGTGAAACTGTCTGTGAATAATGGCTATATAACGTCCTCTGAGAATGTCTGAATGAGTGGAATGATATTTTAGATTACATAACCATGTATTCCTTAATACAAAGTTTTCGAACTTTGTTGATTGAGAGAAACCGGAGGAATTGGCTTTGCCAAGTCCGCGAACTGACGGAAGTTCTCTTGCCGAGAATTTCTGTTGGGATTTTCCAAAACTCGTTTGCGTGTTTAGTCCGTGAACTCAGTCCGCGAACCTAGTCTGCGAACTAGCGGAAGTCTCTTTGCCGAGATTTTTTGCTGAGTTTGGAAAACTCTGCCGGTTGCCTTAAGTCTGCGAACTTGTTTGTGAGCTTAAGTAGTTATGATCTAAAGATGTGATTTGAACATGAAACTTAAATTACTAAGGAGTGCTTTATGCAAACCGTGGCTATAAAGTTCATGAGCCGATTCATCGAATCGAATCATCTCTGTTTCAATTGTGTCTTGTGTAGTTACATAAGATCTCATAGCATTTGAAAAACTCTCTAACTAGTTCATTTGAGTCAATTGAACTAGTTATGGTGAAGAGGAACTAGGTTAATATGAAATGCTCATATGGTTAACCTTTTGGGTTACTATATTGAACCAACATACACGTACACGTTTGGGAATGGTTTTCACAAACCCAGTAAACGTCTACCCAAGTGTATGTGACAAGCTAATTTTTCGATCTAACGGTTGAGAAATATTAGCTTGAATCTAAATCAGGTTTTCATCTAACGATGAATATGGATTTCTTTGTAACTAAGGCAAAACCCTGATTTGAAGGCTATATAAAGGAGACATCTAGCATTGTGCAAAACTAAACCCCACACGTCTGTGTGATACTAGTGCGCTCGCTAGAGTCGATTCTCCTTTAACCTTTGGTTTTCTTCTCTAAAACCAGGTTAACGACTTAAAGACTTCATTGGGATTGTGAATCCAGACTGATACTACTTTTATCGTAGTTGTGTGATCTGATTTTGCATCTTCTATCGTACGAGTACAATCTATTGATTGGGTTGAGATCGTGAGATTTCTCCGATAGTCAAGCTAAAGAAGTCACAAACATCTTCGTCTCACTGTTTGTGATTCCTCGACAAACCGCTTGTGTAGTCAAGAAGGATTGTTGAGAGGTGATTGATTAATCTAGGATGTTCTTCGGGAATATAAGACCGGATTATCAATTGGTTCTTGTTCACCTTGATTTTATATCTTAAGACGGAACAAAAAACCTAGGGTTTTTCTGTGGGAGACAGATTTATCCTTTGATAGATTTTAGTGTGAGACAGATTTGTATATTATCAAGTCTGCGATTTTGGGTTGTAGCAACTCTTGGTTGTGGGTGAGATCAGCTTAGGGAATCAAGTGCGCAGTATCCTGCTGGGATCAGAGGCGTAGGAGTAAAACTGTACCTTGGATCGGTGAGAGACTGATTGGGGTTCAACTATAGTCCAGTCCGAAGTTAGCTTGGAGTAGGCTAGTGTCTGTAGCGACTTAATACAGTGTGTATTCAATCTGGACTAGGTCCCAGGGTTTTTCTGCATTTGCGGTTTCCTCGTAAACAAAACTTCTGGTGTCTGTGTTATTTCTTTTCCGCATTATATTTTTTATATAATTGAAATATGACTGGTCGTGCGTTAAAGATCATCAATTGGAAATCCAACCTTTGGTTGTTGATTGATATTAATTGATCCTTGGACATTGGTCTTTGGTACCGTCCAAGTTATCTCTTTTTGATAAAAACTCGCAGATTTCCATTTGCTTGAGTAAAGATCAAATCGAGAGATTGAGATATAAACTCTTTGATATATATGTTTTTATTGATTGAGTCTAACTGTCTAGTTGATTCTCATAAAAAGTACATTGGAGTTTGTCCATACAGATTATTAAGCGAAATATTGGGTGGTGTTGTTAGACCCACGCTTTTTCAAGATTATATAACCAATGTTGGATATAAGCATTGTGTGGTAACACATACATGTATACTTCCTTATTCCTTGAACCAAAGTCTGTGTACTTTGCTGCTCAGGAAACCGGAACAGAGTCCGCGAACCTTGTCCGCGTACTGTCGGAGGATCTCTTCCAGAAAAAATTTTCTGGAGTTTGTGAACTATTTGCAAACTTATTTCGGGTACTTAAGTCCGTGTACCTGGTCCGCCTACTTAGGTTGTTTATATTCTAAAAACGATTATTCGTGAACTTATACTTATATTAACTAAGGAATGCAAGTTTGCAAACCGTGGCTATAAAGTTCATGAATCGATTCGAGTGAATCAAATCGTTTTTGCTTCGGTTGTGTCTTGTATACTTCTATAAGATCTAAACAATTGAACAACTCTCTAACTAGTTCATTTGAACTAGTTTGGTAAAGAAGAATGTGGTTGATATGAAAGTGCTCATATGGCTAACCATTTGGTTAACTATTGTTGAACCAACAAATGTACATGTTTGGGTACGGTTACACAAACCTAAAACGTGCATTTCATTTGTGTGTAAGAAGCTAAGTTTTCGATCTAACGGTTGAAAGATATTTGCTTGAATCTAATCAGGTTTTCATCTAACGGTGAATATTGAATGCTTTGTTACTAAGCTAAACTTGATTGCAAACCCTGATTTGAAAGACTATATAAAGGAAAACTCTAGCAACTGGGAAACCTAATCCCCACACCTCCTGTGTGATACTAGTTGTATTAGCTAGAGTCAATTCTCCTTTAACCTTAGGTTTCTACCGAGATCCTATAGGTTAACGACGTGAAGACTTCATTGGGATTGTGAAGCCAGACCGATACTACTTTCTTGTAGTTGTGTGATCTGATCTTGATGTTTCTATCGTATTGAGTACAATCGTAATGATTGGCTTGAGATTGATATCTCCGATAGGCAAGATATAAAAGTAATCACAAACATCTTCGTCTCATCGTTTGTGATTCCACTATACCTTCTTTCGCCGCGTCGATTAAAATTATTGTGAGGTGATTGATAATACTAGGTTGTTCTTCGGGAATATAAGTCCGGATTATCAATTGGTTCATGTTCACCTTGATTTATCAAAAGACGGAACAAAACTCATAGGTATTCCTGTGGGAGAAATATTTATCTATTACCATAGACTTTTCTGTGTGGTACAAATTTGTTTATTAAAGTCTTCGACTTTGGGTCGTAGCAACTCTTAGTTGTGCGTGAGATCAGCTAAGGGAATCAAGTACGTAGTATCCTGCTGGGATCAGAGACGTAGGAGCATAACTGTACCTTGGATCAGTATGAGATTGATTGGGGTTCAACTACAGTCCAGACCAAAGTTAGTTTGTAGTAGGCTAGTGTCTGTAGCGGCTTAATACAGTGTGTGTTCAATTTGGACTAGGTCCCGAGGTTTTTCTGCATCCGCGGTTTCCTCGTTAACAAAACTTCTAGTGTTTGTGTTATTTCTTTTCCGCATTATATTGTTTATCTTTATAATTGAAATATCACAGATTGTGCGTTTGAATCAATCAATTGGGAAATCCAACCTTTGGTTGCTGATTGAAATTGATTGATACTTGAATATTGGTCTTTGGTGCCGTTCAAGTGTTTTCTCTTGTATTCAATTAGACTCGCAAATTTCTATTGCTTGAGTAAGTATTGAATCGAGAAAGAGAGATATAACTCTTTGATATACTTTATTAAAATTGAGTCTAGTTGATTATCTTGAAAGTATATTGGAGTTAGTCCATACAGATTGCTAATCGAAATATTGGGTGTGGTTGTTGTACCCCCAATTTTTCACAAGACTCCATGGAGATCATCATAAAAAGACGAAGAACTACTCAAGGAACTGGTGGAACTTCATCGACTAAAAGGTATGTAGATATTTGAACTTATCTATCACTCAAAAGTCTATCTATTCTATCTCCTATCTTGAGACAAAAGTCGTTTTGCTATATAGACTATGATTATACACATTTGCTATTTCGAGCCGAGTTTATCTCGCTTATCTATTTCTTGAAATATGTGTTGGTAAGCTTTCGCTTTGGCCAAGTTTATCTTTACTAGTGACGAAAGTCATGTTAAGTTTAAATCACTTGAAAATGGCTTTGACAAAAATGGTTTGTGAATAACAACTATATAATGTCCTCTAAGAATGTTTCAATGATTGAAATTAGAGTTTAGATTACATAACCATGGAAGGATATAAACATTGTGTGGTAACACATATGTGTGTAAGTCCTTATTCCTTGAACCAAAGTATGTGTACTATGCTGCTCAGGAAAACTGGAACTAGAGTCCGCGTAAAAAGTCCGCGTACTGTCAGAAGTTCTCATACCGAGAAATTCTGCTGGGGTTTGTAAACTAAAAACAAACTTATTCCGGGTACTTAAGTCCGCGTACCAGTTCGCATACTTAAGTTGGTTATTTTCTAAAAACGATTATTTGTGAACTTAAACTTATATAAACTAAGGAATGCATAATTGCAAACCGTGGCTATAAAGTTCATGAATTGATTTGAGTGAATCAAATCGTTTTTGTTTCAATTGTGTCTATTATAAAGATCTAAGCAATTTAACAACTCTCTAACTAGTTCATTTGAGTCATTTTAACTAGTTATGGTAAAGAAGAATATGGTTGATATGAAAGTGCTCATATGGCTAACCATTTGGTTAACTACTGTTGAACCAACTAAATGTACATGTTTGGGTACGGTTACACGAACCTAAAAACGTGCATTTCATTTGTGTGTAACAAGCTAAGTTTTTATCTAACGGTTGAAAGATATTAGCTTGATTCTAATCAGGTTTTCATCTAACGATGAATATTGAATGCTTTGTTACCAAGGTAACTTAGATTGCAAACCCTGATTTGAAAGACTATACAAGGGAGAACTCTAGCAATTGGGAAACCTAATCCCCACACCTCATGTGTGATACTATTTGTATAATCTAGAGTCGATTCTCCTTTAACCTTAGGTTTCTGTCAAGACCCTGTAGGTTAACGACTTGAATACTTCATTGGGATTGTGAAGCCATACCGATACTACTTTCTCGTAGTTGTGTGATCTGTTCTTGTTGTTTCTATCGTACTAAGTACAATCGTAAAGATTGGATTGAGATTGATTTCTCCGATAGGCAAGATATAAAAGAAGTCACAAATATCTTCGTCTCATCGTTTGTGATTCCGCAATATCTTCTTTCGCTAGTCGATTAAGATTATTGTGAGGTGATTGATAATACTAGGTTGTTCTTCGGGAATATAAGTTCGGGTTATCAATTGGTTCATGTTCACCTTGATTTATCAAAAGACGGAACAAAACTCGTAGGTATTTCTGTGGGAGACAGATTTATCTATTATCGTAGACTTTTCTGTGTGATACAGATTTGTTTATTAAGGTCTTCGACTTTGGGTCGTAGCAACTCTTAGTTATGGGTGAGATCAACTAAGGGAATCAAGTGTGTAGTATCCTATTGGGATCAGAGACATAAGTAGCACAAACTGTACCTTGGATCAGTGTGAGATTGATTGGGTTTCAACTACAGTCCAGATCGAAGTTAGTTTGTAGTAGGATAGTGTCTGTAGCGGCTTAATACAATGTGTGTTCAATCTGGACTAGGTTCCGGGGTTTTTCTGCATTTGCGGTTTCCTCGTTAACAAAACATCTGGTGTCTGTGTTATTTCTTTTCCGCATTATATTTTGTTATATAATTGAAATATCACAGGTTGTGTGTTTGAATCGATCAATTGGTAAATCCAACGTTTGGTTGTTGATTGAAAATGATTGATCCTTGAACATTGGTCTTTGGTACCGTTCAAGTGTTTTCTAGTGTATTCAATTAGACTCACAGATTTCTATTTGCTTGAGTAAGCATTGATTCGACAAAGAGAGATATAACTCTTTTGAAAAAGCGGGGGTCTAACAACCACACCCAATATTTCGATTAACAATCTGTATGGACTAACTCCAATATACTTTCTATAGAATGAACTAGACAGTCAGACTCAATCTAGAGAAAAGTATATCGAGGAGTTAATATCTCTCTCACTTGATTTGATCTTTACTCAAGCAAATAAGAATTTGCGAGTCTTTATCAAATACAAGGATAATAAACTTGGATGGTACTAAAGACCAATATCCAAGGATCAATCAATTTCCAATCAATAACCAAAGGTTGGATTTCACAATTGATCGATACAACACACAACCTGTGACATTTCAATTATATAACAAAATATAATGTGGAATAGAAATAACACATACACCAGAAATTTCGTTAACGAGGAAACCGCAAATGCAGAAAAACCCTGGGACCTAGTCCAGATTGAACACCACATTGTATTAAGCCACTACAAACACTAGCCTACTATAAACTAACTTCGGTTTGGACTGTAGTTGAACCGTAATCAATATCACACTGATTCAAGGTACAGTTGCGCTCCTTACGTCTCTGATCCCAACAGGATACTACGCACTTGATTCCCTTAGCTGATCTCACCCACAACCAAGAGTTGCTACGACCCAAAGTCAAAGACTTCAATAAACAAATCTGTATCACACAGAAAAGTCTACGATGATAGATAAATCTGTCTCCCACAGATAAACATATGAGTTTTGTTCCGTCTTTTGATAAATCAAGGTGAACAGGAACCAATTGATAAACCGGACTTATATTCTCGAAGAACAACCTAGTATTATCAATCACCTCACAATAATCTAAATCGTATGGTAGCGAAACTAGATAGTGTGGAATCACAAACAATGAGACGAAGATGTTTGTGATTTCTTTTTATCTTCCCCTATCGGAGATATAATCTCAAGTTAATTATTATAATTGAACTCGTACGATAGAAAATGGCAAGATCAGATCGCTCAACTACAAGAGAAGTAGTTTCCTCTGGCTTCACAATCCCAATGAAGTCTTTAAGTCGTTAACCGACAGGGTCTCGAGAAGAAACCTACGGTTAAAAGAGAATCGACTCTAGCAAAACCAACAAGTGTCACACAGAAGGTGTGGGGATTAGTTTTTCCAGTTGCTAGACGTCTCCCTTATATAGTTTTCAAATCAGGGTTTGCAATCTTAGTTACCTTGGTAACAAAGCATTCAATATTCACCGTTAGATGAAAAACCTGACTTATCCAAGCTAATATCTTTCAACCTTTAGATCGAAACTTAGCTTGTCTCACACACAAATGAAATGTATTCATTTAAGTTTGAGTAACCGTACCTAAACGTGTATATTGGGTTGGTTCACAAATAGTTAACCAATGGTTAGCCATATGATCACTTTCATATTAACCGTATTCATCTTTCTCATAACTAGTTCAAATGACTCATGAGAACTAGTTCAAGAGTTGTTCAATTGCTTAGATATTTATACATAGACACGATTGAAACAAAATCCGTTTGATTCACTTGAGTCAATTCATAAAAAATATAGCCACGGTTTGCAAAGATTGCATCCCTTATTGATTTATGTTTTAAGTTCATGAAACTACCGATTTGAGAATTAACCAGCTTGGGTACGCATACGGGTATGCGTACCTTAGCTACCGGATTTGAGTTTGGAAACTCAACAGAAATTTTCGTGAGTACGCGTACGGGTATGCGTACCTAAGGTGTATGGTTTTCAGTTTGCAAACTTCACAAACTACAGCAGAAATTTTCGGTGTGAAAACTTCCGCCAGTACGCGTACGGGTACGCGTACCTAACCTGTATCCTTCACCAATACCTCATGCACACATATGCACGCACTTGGTTTCCGGCACATAGATTTATACACTAGTGTGCGAACACACTATATATGCGTATATCCATAGTTGGTTACGTAATCTCAACTCCACATTT
The DNA here is from genome assembly GCF_003573695.1 of Papaver somniferum. Classification (NCBI taxonomy): domain Eukaryota; kingdom Viridiplantae; phylum Streptophyta; class Magnoliopsida; order Ranunculales; family Papaveraceae; genus Papaver; species Papaver somniferum. The sequence continues at coordinate 22,961,678 of NC_039358.1, forward strand.
CAATCATAGAAACATTCTTCTATAATGTTATAATAGTCGTTAGACAAAAAGAATCGACTATCGTCATCAAACCTATTTTCAAGATTGAAACGTCATCATGACTTTCTTCACGGGTAAAGATGAAAATGGTTAAATCAAAATCTTACCAACACATATTTCGAGAAAAAATAGGCGAGTAAACTCCGCTCGAAATAGCAAATGTGTATGTATGAAAACTATCATACTTATATGACTTTTGTTTCAAGAGTAGGAGATAGAGTAGATAGACTTTTGACTGATAGATAAGTTCAAGTCTCCATATACCTTTTAGTCGGATGAAGTTCCACTGGTTCCTTGAGTAGTTCTTCGTCTTCGTAAGATAATCGTCATGGAGTCTGAAGCTCAACTACACTATACTCTCCTAAACCGAGACTTAGCTATAAGTAGTCTAGATATCAAGAAATATAGTTTTGATCACTAACATTGACAAACATGCTTGAGATAGCAACGCATGCGAGTTCGACCGAGCAATACCCTAACAATCTCCCCGTTTGTCAATTTTAGTGACAAAACTATCAATACATATGGATTACAAAATAGATAAAACTTTGTAGCTTCTCGTCCACATGCTTGATCTCCTTGGTGATTCAACATTACTCGAAAACTTCTTCTTTTCCAAGTACTCCCATGATTCCATAGATGTTCAATTTAACATCATAGTTGTTGAAGTTCCGTAGACATAATAATGAGAAAACAAAAGCTCTCGATCATTGTTATACCGTTGTTTGTGGGTGAAAACCGTTTCTGCTGATTTTGGTAATTTTGGGTGTGTGGATGAGAAACGAATCTAAACCCTAAACAATGCATTGCACGAGACTACTTTTGATTCGAGAGATCAATTTGTACAATCCTGGCTTAAACCAAGAAATGGCCGTTCCAGGCTTGCTTCGGTCACAAAGTGAAGGAGAAGGGTTGGTCTTAGGGAGAGAAGCGAAGAAAATGTTGAGACCAGAATAGTTGATTCTAAAGGTGTGGTTGTTTATGAATTGTATCTGAAAGTAGAAATGACTCGCAGAATTGAAAGCTACCAGGTGATTTCTAGATACTGTATTGTTGCCGACCAAAACTTGTTGTTTGGTGAAAATAGGTGAAGCCTATTTATACAAGTCATCTTGAAACGTACCCTGGTCTCGTAGGAAGTGGAAACTATTGAGTGGTGGAAGAATAGAGTAACGTGTAACCATCAGACGTTATGCTTCCATGATGAGGAAAGTGAATTCGTGTAACCGTCAGTCATTACACTTCCATGATGAAGGTAATAAATTGTTTACACCGTTACTTTTCACCACCAATAATTATCCTACTTCATGACACTTTCTTATAACGGGTGCATTGCACGCCGCACGCTGTAAACAGCCAGACCAATACCCTGATGAGTATCCCCCAGTTTGTGACATGTTTGATGTCTCGAGTGTTTTCGTGGAAAACGTGTAGCAGGTTTCTATGTGTGTCAAGTCAAAGTCAAGAGACTTTTCCATAGGAAAATAGCATGTGTTGATATTAGGCTTGCCTTGGTTGGCCGCCTAAAACTTGCCACAAGTTCGTCAGTTTGGTGGCGAACTTGAATGGCTGAGATTACATCTCATGAGGAAGGGTATTCGTTGATTATGGCCACATCTTTGTTGTGTAGCAAAGTGACGCCATTAACATAGTGGCGCCTGGCGTAGCGGGTTGCCTGGGGCTTGCCGCAAGTCCGACAGTTCAGTGGCGAACTTGGATGGTTGAGATTGCATCTCATGAGGAAGAGTGGCCATTGATTATGGACGCATCTTGTTGTATAGCGAAGTGACGTCATTGGCATAGTAGTGCCTGGTGGAGTCGCGGCATAGCGGCATGCTAGTAGCCGTGGCTTAGCGGCATGCTAGTAGCCGTGGCATGGCGGCATGCCAGTGGCGTAGACGTGACATGGCGGCGTGCTAGTACCCGTGGCATAGCGGCGTGCTAGTAGCCATGGCATAGCGGCATGCTAGTAGCCGTGGCATAGTGGCATGCCAGTGGCGTTATGGCATGGACACGCCTGTGGCGTTTTAGCATGGCCAAAACTAAGATTTGGATTTGTGGCCAAAATTAGGGCTTGGCAGCGTGGCCAAGGCTAGGATTCGGCGCCGTGGTAAAATTAGGGCTTGGCGGCGTGGCCAAGGTTAGGATTTGGCGCCATGGTAAGAATTAGGGCTTGGCGGCGTGGCCAAGGCTAGGATTTGGCGTCGTGGTAATAATTAGGGATTGGCGGCGTGTCCAAGGCTAGGATTTGGCGCCGTGGTAAGAATCAGGGCTTGGCGACGTGTCCAAGGCTAGGATTTGGCGTCGTGGTAAGAATCGGGGATTGGCGGCGTGGCCAAGGCTAGGATATAGTGTCGTGGTAAGAATTAGGGCTTGGCGGCATGGCCAAGGCTAGGATTTGGCGTCGTGGTAAGAATCAGGGCCTGGCGGCATGGCCAAGGCTAAAGTGGCATGCTACGTGGCAGAGTGGCATGTTGGCATGTCGATCAATATGTTGTTGTGGGAAGGCGCGTTTGGTTTTCCAGTATGGTGGCGCGGCAGGGTGCGTTTGGCCTTTAATATATAGTGGCAAGTTCGGAGTGACTTGATTGGCCAAGAAAAGGGGCCGGCCAAACATAAGGCGTGACTACACTTCTGGTGAAAGTGTGGAGGCTTTAGAGCGACCCGATTGGTCGATTAAAAGAGGGTCGGCCAAGGCTTGGGCGTGGCTACACTTATGGTGAGAGTGTGGCGGCTTTAGAGTGACATGATTAGTCGATGGGAAGTGGGGCCGGCAAGTATGGGCCCAGCCACAACTTATGTGCGCGTGGCTAATTTGAGGCGACATGATTGGTAGAGAGAAATAGGGTATGTTTAGGAAGGGGGGTGGCCAATGGCAAGTGGCGCCAGTTGGCCTAAGGTATGGCCACGCCTCCCTTTGCTGTTGCGGCTCCCTGTTTTCTGATTCTGAGCAAGGTTTTGCACACCTACTAATCCATGGAGGATTGATTACCTAGTTTTCCTATGAGATTGCACCGCCTTGAATCCACACCTATGAGATTTGATACAATCTTATCATACTCTCCTGGATGTGATGCTGGGATGCTTCGAATATCACACGGAAGAAATATTCTGGATAATGAAGAGGTACAAGTGAGAGAGTTATGTCGTTAATTGTGGCTCCCTCTGTCTCTTCAAGAAAATGTTTCAGTCGCGTCTCTGGAGTTATCTCACGAATGCTTGATTGTTGCCGGGGATGGACCGTGATGAGCGGTCCCCAGTCGCACCTCTCTTTGGTTACTGAAGTTGTTTTTTCTGAGTAGGCTTGGGATCCGCCGCGGCCTCGTAAAGTGTTGCATCCGACTTCTAGACAGAGAGGTGATGATATTCTTATGTTATACCTTTGAAGGGTGGATGACCTTGTCATGGCTATGACTTTTTGGTTGACCGTATCTTCTGAGCTTTGACAGTGAAGGGATCCCGTGTAGAGCCTCAGTCCCCAAGTATGGTTTACATGTTTTTACCTTGTATGATCGGTGAGCTGACCACGATAAAGACGTCATCTTGCATCCGTACTGGTGACTCTATTAATTCTTCCACGTGAAACTAAAATATGGAGAAGTATGGATTGCCTTTGTAGTGGTTGTTGCTATGGTAAAGCTATGAAAAACGAGCAACAACAGTTCTTGGCAGCAGATGTGATCGGAAGAGACTACATCATCGTGGGAACCAAAATAGGTTGGCTGAAATTGCATGGGCGTCCATGGAAGCAAAGGGATTGGCTGGATGCATAAGCGAGTAAACTGTCCATGGCCACGAGGTTTGGCGGGATGGATCAAAAAGTGGCCACAACTACGAACCTTGGCTGGATGTGATCACGATCCTTGACAGGGAGGAGTGTCAACTTCTGGAGAAAACGTTGAAGCGGAGCGGCTCTTGGAGAGAAACGTTGAAGCGGCTTCTGGAGCGAAACGTTGAAGAGGAGCGGCTTCTGTAGGTGAGACGTTGAAGCGGCTCTTGGGGCGAAACGTTGAAGCGGAGCGGCTTCTGGAGAGAACGTTGAAGTGAAGCGGCTTCTGGAGAGAACGTTGAAGCGGCTCCTGTAGCAAAAAGTTGAAGCGGAACAGCTTCTGGAGCGAAACGTTGAAGAGAAACAGCTTCTGGAGCGAAACGTTGAAGAGGCTCCTGGAGCGAAGTTCGAAGTGCCAACGCAATACGGCTGAGAGCTTGAAAATATATCTCGGCGCTGCACCTTGGAGAAATAAAAAGTCTCACACACATGCTCCGTTATAGATTACATGGTTTTGTGAACAGAGTCCCCAGAAAGCATTAATGTGTAACTCCACCAATTGATGCTCGGTCACATTTGGTTTATGACAATCTAACGCCCGAATTCTGAATCCCCTGACTAATCGTTTGGATGTTCATTGTTTCGCTCCTTTTGATTTGTGGCCATGTCTGTCTGAGCCTTAGAAAAACTTCTTGTATTTCCATCAAATCAACAATGGTAATAAGGGATCGGCTCCTCCAGTCTCTCATCCTGATGGTGGAGTAGCAGCGGCTTTGGTGACTGTTGGAGGTGTCACACTTGAAGAAACGTTGAGGGTGGCGGCAGCGGCTCTGGCTCTGGTGAGTGGAGGTGTAACGCCTGAAGGAACGTTTTCCCCGCCACTAGTGTTGACAGGTGGCGTATTAATTCCACTAGAAGAAATGTTAATACCAAGAGTAATCTCAGCGCTAGTGTATTCAGGGTTTGTTGTTGATCCGGACCTGAGTTCTACCATCTTGAGATCGCGATTTAAAAATGAAATTGGAAATTGATATTGCAACCGAGAGATTAATCTTCCACTGTGGTCGCCAATTGTTTGTGGGTGAAAACAGTTTCTGCTGATTTTGGAAATTTGGGTGTGTGGATGAGAAACGAATCTAAACCCTAAACAATGCACTGCACGGGAGTACTTTTGATTCGAGAGATCAATATGTACAATCCTGGCCTAAACCAAGAAATGGCCGTTCCAGGCTTGCTTCGGTCACAAAGTGAAGGAGAAGGGTTGGTCTTAGGGAGAAAAGCGAAGAGATTGTTGAGACCAGAATAGTTGATTCTGAAGGTGTGGTTGTTTATGACTTGTATCTGATAGTAGAACTGGCTAGCAGAATAGAAAGCTACCGGGTGATTTCTAGATACTGTATCGTTTCCGACCAAAACTTGTTGTTTGGTGAAAATAGGTGAAGCCTATTTATACAAGTCATATTGAAACGTATCATAGTCTCGTAGGAAGTGGAAGCGATTGAGTAGTGGAAGAATAAAGTAACGTGTAACCGTCAGATGTTATGCATCCATGATGAAGGAAGTGAATTCGTGTAACCGTCAGTCATTACGCTTCCATGATGAAGGTAATGAATTGTTTACATCGTTACTTTTCACCACCACTAATCGTCCTACTTCATGACACTTTCTTGTAACGGGCGCATTGCACGCCGCACGTTGTAAACAGCCAGACCAATACCCTGATGAGTATCCCCCAGTTTGTGACATGTTTGATGTCTCGAGTGTTTTCGTGGAAAACGTGTAGCAGGTTGCTACGTGTGGAAAGTCAAAGTCAAGAGACTTTGCCATAGGAAAATAGCATGTGATGCTATTAGGCTTGCCTTAGTTGGCCGCCTAAAACTTGCCACAAGTCCGTTAGTTTGGTGGCAAACTTGAATAGCTGAGATTACATTTCATGAGGAAGGGTAGCGTTAATTATGGACACATATTTGTTGTGTAGAAAAGTGGCGTCATTAGCATAGTGGCGCCTGGCATAGCCGTGGCGTAGCGGGTTGTCTGGGGCTTGCCGCAAGTCCGACAGTTTAGTGGCGAACTTGGATGGCTGAGATTGCATCTCATGAGGAAGAGTGGCCATTGATTATGGCCGCATCTTGTTGTATAGAGAAGTGACGCCATTGGCATAGTAGCGCCTGGTGGAGCCGCGACATGCTAGTAGCCGTGGCATGGCGGCATGCTAGTAGCCGTGGCATGGTGGCATGGCCACGCCTGTGGCGTTGTAGCATGGCCAAAGCTAAGATTTGGCTTTGTGGCCAAAAATAGGGCTTGACGGCGTAGCCAAGGCTAGGATTCGGCGCCGTGGTAAAATTAGGGCTTGGTGGCGTGGCCAAGGCTAGGATTTGGCGTCGTGGTAAGAATTAGGGCTTGGCGGCGTGGCCAAGGCTAGGATTTGGCGTCGTGGTAAGAATCAGGGTTTGGCGGCGTGGCCAAGGCTAGGATTTGGCGTCGTGGTAAGAATCAGGGCTTGGAGGCGTTGCCAAGGCTAGGATTTGGCGTCGTGGTAAGAATTAGGACTTGGCGGCATAGCCAAGGCTAGGATTTGGCGTCGTGGTAAGAATCAGTGCTTGGCGGCGTGGCCAAGGATAAAGTGGCATGCTACTTGGCAGAGTGGCATGTCGATCAATATGTTGTTGTGGTAAGGCGCGTTTGGCTTGCCAGTATGGTGGCGCGGCAGGGTGTGTTTGGCCTTTAAATGGTGGCGCGGCAGGGTACGTTTGGCCTTTAATGTATGGTGGCAAGTTCAGAGTGATTTGATTGGCCAAGGAAAGGGGTCGGCCAAACATAAGGCGCGGCTACACTTCTGGTGAAAGTGTGGTGGCTTTAGGGCGACCTGATTGGTCGATTAAAAGAGGTCCGACCAAGCATGGGCGTGGATACACTTCTGGTGAGAGTGTGGCGGCTTTAAAGCGACCTGATTGGTCGATGGGAAGTGGGGCCAGCAAGTATGGGCCCAGCCACAACTTATGTGCGCGTGGCTAATTTTAGGCGACACGATTGGTCGAGAGAAATAGGGTCGGTTTAGGAAGGGGCGTGGCCAATGGCAAGTGGCGCCAGTTGGCCTAAGGCATGGCCACGCCTCCCTTTGCTGCTGCGGCCCCTCTGTTTTATGATTCTGAGCAAGGTTTTGCACCTGCTAATCCATGTCGGATTGATTACCTAGTTTGTTTAGGTTTAATTTCGACGAGCAAGGTCTGATATCCTGCGCGAGGCGCAAAACCCTAACTTCTGCAAGTTAGTCAGGGCAATTGATTGAATTCTATGTGTTGACACATAGTTCTTTTAAGTTCATTTCCAGAGAGCAGCATGCTTTTTCTGATTGAATACCTTATGCAAAGACCTTATCCTTGATATTTGAAAACTCGTGCTACTCTGCTGCGAGTGAACACAAATTGTCGTGCCATATCAACATTAAGGGTTCAGCCAGAGAACATAGCATAGAAGGCAATCAAAGAAACTTATATGAAGTGAATATAGGCGAGGCGCCGAAATTTATAGAACATCTGGGATGGTTGCTACATTCGCCAGTCTGGATAAATTTCATGTAAGTATATTGAACGGCTCAATAAATATGCCAGTGGAGAGGTTAGCACTCATGGCACCGTTTCCTTACAAAGTGACGTCACATCAGATGCAAGGTTTTACGATTTCAACCATAAGCTAAAAACCACCATCAACAACCGTGTCATAGTATTATTACACAACATCAAAGTTCTTATATCACAACTTCGACAACAATACTATGGTGATATGTATCACTCCCCCGTAAAACACGTAAATCAAAAGTATTTGTAGTGTGAACTACATATTAATTCTCCCCCTTTTTGTCAATAAAATTGGCAAAGGTACGAAAACGGGATCCTAATGAAATTTCCACGAAGACGCTTCAAGACCAAAGAAAAGTACATATCAATTTATTTAGATGCAATCATAAAGTCGAAGCTAAATGCATTCATCAAGGAGTTTATAAAGATACAAGATAACCCCCTAAATAATTCCACAGCCGCACTCCCCACAAAGATATGGAAATTAAGCGCAAGTTCAAAAGAACTCTCCCCCATTTGATATCATTCCCGAAAGAACAACAAGATCTACCATACTTTTACAAGAAAAGAAGGATTTTAAGATAACACTAAGATACTTAGAAGATACTTCTACTAGAAACAAATGTGGAAAATAACTCTATACCTCAAGAAGTTCCAAACTCAATTTCCCAAAGGACCGAGATAAGCGCAGTGGAAAGAGTTATGAACGACTAATGAACCAGAACAACACCAATAGACTGTCGTAAGTTTTGAAACATGGCAGTATAACGTTTTAGTGAGAATATCAGCCAATTTTTGTCCCGAGGGCACAAATTCCATAGTAATGATACCATTCTCATAAAGATCTCGAATAAAATGATACCTTATGTCAATGTGCTTAGTTCTTGAGTGCTCAACTGGATTTTCTGTTATGCGAATTGCACTGGTATTGTTGCATAAGATTCTCATTATTCCAGTGTTGATCCCATAATCAGCAAGCATTTGTTTCATCCAAAGAAGTTGAGTACAACATGAGCCTGCAGTGATGTATTCTGCTTCACATGTTGAGAGGGATTGTGAATTTTGTTTCTTTCTATGCCAAGCTATAAGATTCATTCCTACATAATAGAAACCCCCTGAAGTACTTTTCCTATCTTCCATACATCCTGCCCAATCTGCATCTCAATAAGCAGTAAGATCAGTGTTAGTATCAAAAGTGTAAGATAGACCATACCCTGCAGTGTGATTAATGTAGCGTATAATCCTTTTTGCAGCTGCAAGATGAGATTCCTTCGGATTTGCCTGAAACCTAGCACAACAACCAACACTAAAAGCAATATCAGGTCGAGTGGATGTAAGATATAAAAGGCTTCCAATGATAGACCGATAAAGTTTTTGATCCACATTTACACCTTTATCATCTCGATGCAGTTTACCAGTGGTAGGCATAGGAGTTAGTTTAGGAGTGGACTTTTCTAGGCCAAATCTTGAGACGAGATCTTTAGCATATTTCACTTGAGATAAGTAAATTCCATCCTTGTGTTGTTGAATTTGTAATCCCAAAAAGAAATTTAATTCACCAACATTGGTCATTTCAAACTCCTTTCCAAGAGATACTTGAAATTCTTGTGCAAGTTTCTCTGATGTTGATCCATAGATGATATCATCTACATAAACTTGAGCAATCACAACATCTTTTCCACTCCACTTGGTAAACAGAGTTTTATCAGCTCCTCCTCTCAAAAAACCTTTCCCAAGAAGAGATGAGGTCAGTTTTCCGAACTAGGCACGAGGTGCTTGTTTTAACCCATATAGCGCCTTATTGAGTTTAAGGGTGTGATCTGGGAAGTAAGGGTTTTCAAATCCTTTAGGTTGAGCTACATAGACTTCTTCCTTTAAGGTTCCGTTTAAAAAGGCGGATTTGATGTCCATTTGAAATAGCTTTACCTTAAGAAAACAAGCATGAGCTAATAACAATCTGATGGACTCAAGGCGCCACAGGAGCAAAGGTTTCGTCAAAGTCGATTCCTTCGATTTGTGAGTATCCTTGAGCGACATGTCTTGCTTTGTTTCTGAAAATGGTGCCAAACTCATCAGACGTGTTCTTAAATATCCATTTAGTGCCCACAATATTGATATTTGGAGGACAAGGTACAAGCTTCCACACATCTTGTCTTTGAAATTGATTTAACTCTTCATGCATTGGATTTACCCATAAGGGATCGCTAAGAGATTCATCAATATTCCTTGGTTCTACTTGTGAAAGATAACAACTAAAATTGCACAAATTTTGAAGTTGTCCTCTAGTCTTTGCAGTAGAATCTCTTCCTACAATGATACTGTTGGGATCATGGTTTCTTTGAACCGAGAGGTGTCGTGGGGGGACACGTTCTTGTTCAACAGGTACAGTCCGATCAGTATTTTTCTTCTCGTCACTCGAAAGATCAGGATCAGTAACAGTAGGTGTAACTTCAACTAAATCCGGAACTTCTTTGACTTTCTCAGTTGTCTCGGTTGGAGGAAATTTTGCAGGAGAAAAATCATGATGAAAGTCGCTAATATCATCAATGATGACATTTGCAGATTCTATCATTACTTGGGTTCTGAGATTAAACACTCGAAAGCCACGACTATCAGACGCATACCCCAAAAAGATACCTTCATCACTTTTAGTATCAAATTTCCCTCTATGTTCTCGATCTTTTAGGATGTATCACTTACTTCCGAACACTCTAAGATAGTGTAAGTTGGGTTTCCTACCATACCACAATTCATATGGAGTGTTTAGGGTTTTAGAACGTAGATAGACATGGTTGATCAAGTAACATGCTGTGAAAACAGCTTCTCCCCAAAACCTTAGAGGTAAGTTTTTATTATGGAGCATGACCCTGGCCATTTCCTGAATATTCATATTCTTTCTTTCAACGACTCCATTAGATTGAGGAGTGATGGGTGGTGAGTATTGTTGAATAATCCCCAGTTTGTCACAAAATTCAAATACTTTGGTGTCTTTGAATTCAGTGTCACGGTCATTTCTAATTTTCTTTAGTTTGCGACCTTGTTCATTCTGGATGCTATTAACAATAATCTCGAATTCACCAAGGGTTTCATTCTTATGAGATAGAAATGTTATCCAAGTGAATCTAGTGTAGTTATCTACCATCACTAAGGCGTACTTCTTTCCTCCAACAGTGGATTGTTGAATTGGTCCGAAGAGATTCATATGAATTAAATCAAGTGGAGCCTTAGTGAGAATATCTCGAGATGACTTATGGTGAACTTTCATTGTTTTACCCTTTTGACAGGCACCACATACACCATCAATCTTTGCATTGATTTTGGGAACGCCTCTAATAAGTTCCTTGTTAATGATCTTAGTTAAGAGACGATAATATATGTGACCAAAATGCTCATGCCAAAGATGTGTAGATTCCACCTTAGTCAAATTGCAACAATCACTAAACTGAGTATCAAGAAGATAACAGTTATTTTTACCACGAGTTCCTTGAAAAATTACTTTTCCAGATTTGTCCACAATGTCACATCCATTTGCATTGAAGACAACTCTATGGCCTTTTTCACAAATTTGATTAATAGAAAGAAGATTTGCGGTCATACCTTTGACGTATATTACATCATGGATTTATGGAACACCGGGAAGCTTGATCGTACCCTTCTTACTAATATAGAAACAACTCACATCTCCAAAAGTAACTTGCCCTCCTTCAAAGTCGTTTATGGATATAAACCATGAAAGGTCTCCAGTCATGTGTCGGCTACAACCACTGTCAAGAAACCATTGAAAGGGTGATGTTGATTTTAAAGCAAAGGCTCCCATACTAACGCTACTTTCCTGTTTGGGATTTCTTGTTAGTATTGTACACCTTTTTAGATAAGTAAACAGTTGTTCAACTTTCTTGTGAAGATTGCTCGCAACTTTTATACTTTTCTGAAAACATGTACATGTATGTTGAGCGTGATTGTGTGACTCACAAAACATACAAGGGTCAACATCGATAATCTTATTTAAGAAGTTCTTCCTTCTATCAAGTTTTTCAAAGCATATACTTTGTTTAACACATGACTTCAAATCCTTACGCTTTGCAATTTCTACGGCAAGATCACGGTTGATCTGGATTTGTTCATCCGACTTCCTTTGGAGAATAACAAGGTTTTTAGAACATTCTCTAAGATTGTGATAAATTCCTGGTGAAGCGTTTATAGAGACTTTACTGTCCATCTAGTCAGATCGCCACAAACACAGACTGATAAGGTCTTTAACGTGTTTGCCTGCTATGATACCAATTGAAAAAGCGGGGGTCTAACAACCACACCCAATATTTCGATTAGCAATCTGTATGGATTAACTCCAATATAATTTCTAGAGAATCAACTAGACATTCATACTCAATCTAGAGAAAAGTATGTCGAGGAGTTAATATGTCTCTCACTTGATTTGATCTTTACTCAAGCAAATAAGAATTTGCGAGTCTTTATCAAATACAAGGATAATAAACTTGGATGGTACCAAAGACCAATATCCAAGGATCAATCAATTTCCAATCAACAACCAAAGGTTGGATTTCACAATTGATCGATACAACGCACAACCTTTGATATTTCAATTATATAACAAAATATAATGTGGAATAGAAATAACACAGACACCAGAAATTTTGTTAACGAGGAAACCGCAAATGCAGAAAAACCCCGGGACCTAGTCCAGATTGAACACCACATTGTATTAAGCCGCTACAAACACTGGTCTACTACAAACTAACTTTGGTCTGGACTGTAGTTGAACTCTAATTAATATCACACTGATTCAAGGTACAGTTGGCTCCTTACGTCTATGATCCCAATAGGATACTACGCACTTGATTCCCTTAGCTTATCTCACCCACAACCAAGAGTTGCTACGACCCAAAGTCGAAGACTTCAATAAACAAATCTGTATCACACAGAGAAGTCTACGATGATAGATAAATCTGTCTCCCACAGATAAACCTATGAGTTTTGTTCCGTCTTTTGATAAATCAAGGTGAACAGGAACCAGTTGATAAACCAGACTTATATTCCCGAAGAACAGCCTAGTATTATCAATCACCTCACAATAATCTAAATCGTACGGTAGCGAAACTAGATATTGTGGAATCACAAACGATGAGACGAAGATGTTTGTGATTTCTTTTGATCTTGCCCTATCGGAGATATAATCTCAAGTCAATTATTTAAATTGAACTCGTACGATATAAAATGGCAAGATCAGATCGCTCAACTACAAGAGAAGTAGTTTCGTCTGGCTTCACAATCCCAATGAAGTCTTTAATTCGTTGTTGATGGTGGATTTTAGTTCAGGGCTAAAATTGTAAAACCAATTTTTAATGTGTTGACATCCTGCAAATGGTAAAGCCGTTTGATGAGTGATGAATACTTCTTTGCTTTATGTATTCAAAGCAATTCGATAAATACACAAAATTCACCCAGAATGGTGCATGTAGAAACAATCCCAGATATTCTGTGAGTTTTAACATTATTAATTAATGCATGGTTAGCCTAGTGTTTCTTGTGATGTTCCTAGCCGAGCTCTCATTATTAGCATGACATGACGACTGAGTGTTTACTCTCAACGGAGTAACATGAATCTCCAAGTGCCAATTTTGAGACATGCACGAAATACCCGTACAGGCTACTCTTTGACAAAGAGAATTTCGAGTCGATGCACTTTCAGCTCGATCGAACGCATTTAATTTCCTTAAGGAAAATCTGGACTGTCCATATCAGTCTCAGAAATGATCACGGCCACACAAGTTGGATGCGCAATTTAACAAGCCTAGCCAAACCCTGACAAGAGTAGGCGATCATCGTGATGACCACCGGCGGGGCCGTTTATTCCCTAGCCGATCGACATCACACGAACTCCTCCCAGCACGTCAAACACCATCTCTAAAATAGGGTGGTTGCGCTGCTTTGGAAGAAGCTCGACAAGCTTATACTGTTCAAGGCAGTCTTAAAATCATCACGACCGTCCAACTTCACTAGCCTGGTTGGACGGATTAAATCATCCCGCGAATGATCATTGAAGCGCCAATGCACACATTGGAGGGCCCACTCTGTCCCTACCTGATCGGCTTGCTCACGACATGGCCACAGAGCCATGACCGTTTTCCCAAAACACGATGGGCATGAGGCTTTTCGAGGGTCATCACACTAGCGTCTTAAATTGATCTCAACCATCCAACTTAGCCAACATATTTGGATGGCTTAAATCGCGCCTAGGACCATCGGACAGGTACACATGTGTTCACCGTCGGCCCAACATGGGATCCACATGGTCGGTCTCCCCAAAGGAGGAGCATTGCCTGCCAAACCGCTTAGCCAAAGTAACGCGTGCGTGACCGTTTTAAAACCCTAATTAGGGTTTGCGGCGCCGCATAACTGTAGATATAGACTTAAGAGGTACCAAGAGTATAAATGTGATCATTGTGGGCCCACCTATGCATGTGACTGATCGTCCTAGGCCAACCATGGCCGACCGCCTCGAAACGCACGCCCAAAGGAGGTATGTCACGCGGTTCCCAAATCCTTTGCGGCAAAGGATTTCTATCGCAAATCGATCATGGCCACTCATCTTTTCCAGTCGACTTGAGTGGCCTAGATCGCACCTTCATGAGACAAACTGGTACAGACAAGCACAGCAGGCCGTCTACACGCATGTCCGGTCGGTCCCACCAAAAACATTGTCTATGCTTGATTTCGGTCAAGCTAAAGAGTGATGTTTGCGCACCTCTTTAAAACCCTAAAAATCCATCAACGGTCGCAAATATGTGCGTAGATCATCTCGTCCGTCCAACTTTGCCAGCTTGGTCAGTCAGCCTAAGCTAAGAGTTAAACATCCAATGAGGCACCTTGGTGATCACCGTTTGACACTCTACCATAGGGAGTGATCGACCAAGGGATGGCCCGCCCATGCGGCCTTCAAGCGATCCCTTGAAGATGTTTGAACATGCTGCTATTTTAAGATGCTTAATCCGTGACTTACTCCATTAAGCTTTAAACCAACGATGCTTCATACATATTGATTGTTTTCAATGCATTACATGCATCGAGCATACACGATATTTCATGAATATCAATTTCTTAAATAACTTAGTTATTTAACTTCGCGCCGTATGATATTTCCTGTGGGTCCCAAGATCCACTCATTCGAGACATCAAGAATGTCACAAACTGGGGGATACTTACTAGGGTATTGGTCTGGCGGTTTACAGCATGCGGCGTGCAACACGCCCATTTACAAGAACATGTCAGGAGGCGTGGACGGTTAAGGTGATGAGGGAAGTGGGCCAAGACGTGATCATGTAATCACCTACACGACCCCACTACTCCATCACTCAACTTCCTCCACTTCCTACGAGATGAGGGTTTGCGCTCAATGACTTGTATAAATAGGTCCTTCACCTATTTCCAAACAAACTGACACAGAAAAACCAATTGTTGTCACAGTATCCAGAAAACACCCAGAACTGATAGCTTACATTGTGTAAGCCAGTTCGACGTTCTGATACAAGTCATAAACAGCCAACACCTTCACAATCTCAACACCTTCTTCGCTTCCCTCCCTAAGATCAACCCCATCTCCTTCAATTTGTGACCGAAGCAAGTCTGGAACGGCCATTTCTTGGTTTAGGCCAGAATTGTATAGATTGATCTCTCGAATCAAAAGCAATCCCGTGCAGTGCATTTGTTTAGGATTTAGATTCGTTTCTCATCAACAACCAAAAACAGCAGAAACAGTTTTCACCCATAAACAATTGGCGACCACTGTGGGAGATTAATCTCTCGGTTGTGAAGTCAATTTCTTCAATACCCAGTTCAATTTTACAGATTCCAAAATGGTGGATCTTAGGTCTGGATTAGAAACCAATCCCGACGGAACTAGCGCTGACAGCACTATCGGTGTCGATGTCCCGATCAATGGTGTTACCGTACAACCCGTCAATGCAATCAATGCATCTCGTGGAATTACGTCTTCTACCACCAATGCCAGCGGAGTAGGAGATGTTCCATTGGGCGTGACGCCTCTCATCACCAGAGCCAGAGCAACCGCAAACCCTGGTATTTCTTCAAGTGTAACGCCTCCAGTCGTCACCAGAGCAACTTCCACTCCTCCTTTAGGACGAGGGGCTGGAGGAACAAGATAAGGAAAACCCCCTATTACCTTTGTGGATTTGATGGAAAGGCAGGAAGTTCTTGCTAAGGCTCAGACGGACATGGCTTCAACTCAGAAAGAGGTACTTACTTTTCTCAAAATATTAACAAAGCGATTGCCGCAAGAGTCACCACAACCTCTGGAGCCAACAAGGAGCACCTTCAACTCATCCGGAGCGAGCACTTCAACGGCGCGGACCTACATGGATGAAGAAGCTCGTGTTGCTCCTGAACGTCCAAGGGAAAGGAACCAACCATTTGACTTCATTACGCGTGAAGATCTGGAGCGGCTCCTCCAAAACCGGGGCAAAGGAAATCCAATGGACATGCACCATCATCAACCTCCATACCCTCAGGATGTACAACGGGTTCCTCCTACAAGAGGATACACCTCTCCTTAATTCTCCCTTTATGATGGTACTGGTAACGCTCGTGAACACATCTCTCGATTTTTGGAATCTTTAGGAGAACACGCATATAATCATGTTCTGCGCCTGAAAGAGTTCTCAAAGTCACTTTCTGGAAGAGCGTACACCTGGTACAACAACATCTCACCTAACAACATATCCAAT
Source organism: Papaver somniferum (assembly GCF_003573695.1). Taxonomy (NCBI): domain Eukaryota; kingdom Viridiplantae; phylum Streptophyta; class Magnoliopsida; order Ranunculales; family Papaveraceae; genus Papaver; species Papaver somniferum. Next base: position 22,977,826 of record NC_039358.1, read on the forward strand.
TGGAGAGAGATGGTCAGTGCTTTCTACCGGAAGTATTTCTTCGTGTCTGAGCAGATCACCTTTTCAGACTTGGGGATAATCTTTCAACGGAACAACGAGCATCCAAACGACTTCGTTAAAAGATTCAGGATTCAAGCATTGGATTGTCATGATCCGAATGTCACCAAACGCCAGTTGGTGGAATTATGCATTAACGAGATGGTGCCTATATATCATGCTTTGTTAGAGAATCTAGGCTTTCAAACATTTTTTGAGCTCCATGAAACCCCTAAGCGTTCAGCCACAACGGCCCCGGCATTGTTAGAAAGAACCAGAATTGTTCAGAATGAAAATGCACGTGAGAATCGAGGAAACAGGCGTCTCATCAACAAGCAATATAACACTGGTCCTTCTGTAAGCGTGGTAGGCGAAGGAGGAAAGAGGAAAGCTTCAGCAACAGAAAAACAACCCAAGCGTGCAGCTCCAGCGTAGACAACTTCATCCCTAAAGGAGCGGGAAAAACTCATGTGCAAGAAGCTGGTGATACCATCCAGGACTTCCCGTTTCCCATGAATGAAGTCATATAACTATTAGAATCGTGGATTCAAGATAACGCGATCAAGCTACCTCCTATCAGACGTCTGACGACCGAGGAAGAGATGACAAATCCCAAATATTGCCGTTACCATAGGTTTGTCCATCACCCGACTAAGGATTGCAACAAGTTGAAACACATTTTCAGAGAAAAGGTGGAGGCATGAGAGCTCCAGTTAGGAAACGAAGGTGTTCATAGGGACCCTTCCTATTAGGAGATGCATGATCTCCGGGGATTCTGTTCACAAGACTGTACAGTCTATGATGGAACATTTCTGCGAAATCATGTATTTCTCCAAGGCACAGCGTCAAAGAATATTTGCAGCCCTCAACCGCATTGTTTCAGGCAGGCGTTTGTATCCAGAAAGGGAAACAACGAAAACTCAGTCTTTCCTAGAAGATGCAACCAGCAAGGGGAACTGGGGACTCTTGACCGTCACTCGTTTGAAGGATGTCGAGTTCGACATCACATAGATTGATGCAGCCTCCGAATTCAACGTCATCACCGTCAAGACTCTGAGAGCCACAAAGATTTCAAAACAGGAAGTTATTCGCAGCCCAACCGTGATCAGGGGGTCAGAAGGAGAATTCAGAGACGCCTATGAATGCATTGACCTTGAAGTTAAAATCGGTGATGCTCTAACACAGGCTATTTTTTACATAGTAAAAGAGTATCAGAATTACGACATGGTCCTGGGATGCCCGTGGAAACACGACAACAAAGCAGCACTGGGAGTGTGTCCTTTGCCGATTTCAATACCTGAAAGAATCTCCAATGAACCATCAAATATTGAAGATTATTTTCTGCCATATCAACACCTTGCAAATGTGATGCAACTTCCTGGAGAAATCCCGAACTCATACCTTAAAAGGTTCCGAGCCCAAGTAAGTCTCATCGAACAACCTTTTTTACAAACAGTAAAACCTCTTCCTGCTGAGGCTCGGGGACTTGTTTCGATCAACAACCTAACCGCCACTAAGAGATGTGAGTGGGGTGCCGGTCCTTTCAAGCATTTTACTAAGAGCTTGGAATCAGTCAGAGACAACGTGTCCCAGAATCAAGGTTTTGTGCCGATCCCAAATCCGTTTCAAATTGGAGATATGGTAACAAAGATGACCACGTTTCGAGTTGGAAACGTGGTGGTGAAGATGACTACCCAATCTAATTTTTCAACAACGAAGGAAGATGAACCGTATTTGGTAGCATATGTCATCCTAGGCGGCTATTGCAATATCATCAACTCCGACAAGCTTGAGGGCGTGACGATTCACTCATGATGGCTCAAGCCCTATAATACCTACGAGCGATGTGCTACCCCTTTTTCTCCAGTATTCTCCGTAGTAGTTCCTCCAACAATTTCCCTTTAATGCAATGTTTGTAATTCCTCCAAAATGATTGCACTATTTGCATTCATAATTATTAGGGTTTCAATTTTCAATTAATCAAAGTACCATTCCCTTTTAGGAATTTCTTTGCCTCTTAAAACATGACACAGAATTCTAAGTCATCTTAAACCATCATTACCCACTACATTAAACCAGAAAGAAAACCCTAAAAGAAACATTTCGTATCCCCTAGAAAACGTTGGAGGAATAGAAATATGTACAGAGGAAAAGAAGGAAAGGCGTTTTGAGCAGTCTACTCCGACGGAAATCAGGCAGACCTCATGTCAAGAGCACATGCAGGTTCGTGTTGTTTCATTATAGCATTATTTTTCATCACAAGAATAACGTGCAATCACATGAACCTGAGAAGATTTTGATATACCCATATTGGAAGATTTATATCAAAACAACATGAAACCCTTATTCAAACAAGCAAGCAGAAAGGGGAAGACCTTGAACTCAGCCGCCACTGAGTATAAGGAGAAAGTGTTCACAAATTACGAGAAAATACTCGTCAAAAAAAGGGGGAACAGGGAATAGGGAGATTTAATCATCAAGGAGATCAATTGTGCCTTCGCTATTGCCGTAGTCTGCTTCAACACCGTTATCATGGGCCGCAACTCCTTCTTCTGGATCTACCTCTGCTTCTCTCTCTGATATTTCTGCGAAGTCAGCGAAGTTCTCCGCTTCAACGTCCTCAGTAGGAACAACTTCCATATCTTCTCCAAAGACCAACACAACATGGGAGATTGTGTTGACGACCTTTGGACGCGCGGGTTTATCAGTATCAGAATCAAGGATTATCACACTATCACGAATCACATAATCGTGCTTATCCTTACCCGGCCATTCATGTTCAACCCGTCGCCTCTTTAGCCGCGCTGCAAACCTCTCAGCTCTCATGCTTACCAGTGGTTGCGACGCCTCTCCATTTTTCCTCTCTATCGATTGAAGTCAAAAGGTTTTGAGTGCGTTCTCGAGCAATGAGCAGATGCAGAATCGACATGCCCCGTATAGCGTGATCATCCTCACGAAGCGGAAAATCAATTTTAGCCATCACCTCCTCGAACACATCATCATCCTCAGGTTTTTTGACCTCGAAGCTTCTTTCTGGAGAGGTACCAGAGTAGTCCTTACCATCAGCCTCCATGAGATCCTGCGGGAGCAATACCCGGGATAAGGAAAGGAACAATTCTGCGATGGGAGGAGACTCAGGGTCTTCTTTATATTTCACAAGTTAACAAGATCCCGGGAAGAAAAGGAGTCTCCACTTGCCGTCTGCAAAGGCTACAGATGCGGGATAGCGATCAGTGGATGATTACCGAATATCTGAGGGCAGCTGTCGTGCAATAAGAAGAAACACATCCCGCCCAAAGAACGAGCCAGACTCCATCCTGGTAACACGCGCTGAAACCTTTCCCGTGAATTTCTTTTTATTTTTTACCATCTAATGCCTACCCCACAACAGTGTAACTATTACGTGCTAGGCAGGGGACTTAATGTTGATGGTGGATTTTAATTCAGGGCTAAAATTGTAAATCCAATTTTTAATGTGTTGACATCCTGCAAAGGGTAAGGACGTTTGATGACTGATGAATACTTCTTCGCTTTATTTATTCGAAGCAATTCGATAAATGGCAGGCCTCGAAAGGGTATAGAAATTATGCGCCATGAAAACGGGGGCCTACAGTAATACCGCAAGTGCACGGTCGTCAGTTGTAGCTCGTGCAAGTACGGGTCGATCCACAGAGATCGGGTGTGTTTGGAGTGTTTCTAGCTATTTTGGGTTCTAGTTGCTATTGGGCTATGAATACCCTTTGGAACTGTTGGGCTTAATGGGTTTGTTTTTTTTTAACAATGAAATACTTTAGGCCTTGGGCCTGTGAAGTGAACTGAGCCTTGGACTCAGTTGGTTTGGTCTTGGGCTTTTGAGTTTAGGCTTATGGATTAAGCCCACAGGTTGGTTGAATTGGGCTTTGATTTTTAATGAACTGGGCTTCAACTTTTGGTTCAAATCTGGGCTTAGTAACTGTGGACTGGGCCTTAGCTTTTTGGAATGAGATGAGCTTTGGGCTCAGTTGGATTGGCCTTTGCTTGGCTGCAGGAAGCAGCAGCAACAACAGCAGCAGCAGCACAAGTGCTGCACAGCAGCAGCAGCAGCTTGGCAGGGGCAACACAGAGAGGGCAACAGCAACAGCAGCTGCAGCAGAAGTGGCAGAGAAGGCAATGCAGCAGCTGTACACAGGGCCAAGAAAAGAAAGCAGTACTGCAGCACAAGGCAATGCAAGTAGCAGCAAGAACAGCTGCAGCAGTGCAAAGAAAGAAGACTGCAGCACAAAAGAAACAGCAACAGCAACTGCAGCAGAACAAGCCAAAGGAAAACAACACAGTGGCAAAGACCTAAGCCACAGAGCAGTGCAAGCAAAAACTAAACAGCAGGGCAGTGAACTAAAGAAGCAAAAGAGTAGCAGGGCAGTGGAAGCAAAGATGGCAGTGAAGCAAAGATAATGCAATAAAGAAGATGGCTAACAAAATAAACAAAAGGAAACACAAACAGGGCAACACATGGCAAAAGCAAAGAACAAAACAAGATGAACCAAGGCCTAAGGCCAAGGGCAAGGATGTGGAGAAACTGCAATGGAGCAAGGCTAAGGCAGAATACAGGCATACATATAGAAAGGGAAGAAAACTAGCTTGCTGTGAGCACTAGTTTCTCCCAATGCTCAATCAACACTGCAACCTAAGCATACAACAAGAATGGCAAGAAAATCAGCTTGCTATGAGCACTGATTTCTTCCATTGCACAATCACATCAATGCTTCTAATGTATCTAGCCTAGCATTCCATCAATTGTAACAGCAAATTAAACACAACAGGAACATTTACAAACATCAACAGGAGAAAATAGCATTAACAGAACATGATCACATTAACATAAATAACAGGAGCATTAACAGAGCATTAACTATAAATAACAGGAGACAAACAATTAACAGGAGACAACACAAGCATAACATAAACATAAGCATAACAGGAACATGAAACTGAACTGAGCTGAAATTGAAAATTAACATTTTAACAGAACTTGGAAGTTCTGGATGCAGGCTAATCCAAACATAACTATTACAACACACACATAAGGCTATTTATAGTCACAGACCCAAATTTCTCAAAATTATAAAATTAGGGTTTATAGAAAAATCCCCAAATTCCAACAGTGAAATTAGCTCACCTAATCGTCAAATTGACGTCGACCCATCCTTTCTCTGACTCTCCTGTATCACTCCATGCCTTCAATTTCACTCTAGCTCAACCTAATTTACCAATTTTGCACGCCTAGGGTTTCTGATAGAGAACGTGCAAAAATTGAGAAAATAGGTGGCTAAGGAGAAGGGAACAGATGGTATTGGTTGTTGGGTGATGGGGTGATGATGGTGGAGGAGTGGTGGTGGCAGTGGAGTTGGTGGTGATGATGGTGGTGCGGCAGTTGCAGGGTGATGGCTCTGCAGAGGGGGGTGGTGGAGGAGATGGCTCGACTGTTTGGGAGAAGGGGGTGTTTGGGTAGGTGGTATAGGTTCGGTTGCTAGAGTGTGAGGCGGCTTCATCAAATTTGATGTTCTGCGACGCTGAGTCATTGGATGCGAAGCTGGTAGGTAGATCGGACGGTGATGCGGAGGCAAGCGATGATCGACCGTTGGATTATATGATACAACAAAATGAACGGTACTTGATGGGGTTAGGTACTGTAGTGTAAGGCGGAGATATCAAACGTTGATGAACAGCAAGGGAGCGACCGTTGGATTCAACTACCATCTAATCTGAAGGCTTGGAATTTCAGAGCTGTGGTGCTCGGCATAGACTTCAGATTTTGATGCTCTATGAAGGAGCGACCGTCGGATGCTTCTGAGAAATGATCTGATGGCTGAGAACGGAGGCGCTTTTGTGTGTAGAAAATGAGGTTGTGCGCACCATTCTTCGCGGCTTCCTTGCGTAATTTCTCCCGGCTTTTCACTACTTTTCTGCTCTTTTCGCTCCGCGACTCATCCGAACTTTATTTACTACCTAAAAATGCAAAATTAATTAATAAAAATATTTATTCTTGAAAACAATGAAAATACAGAATATGGGATAAAATGTAGAATTAATGCACAAAAGATGAGTTAAATGCCAACAAAAATATATATAAATATGCACTATTTAGCACTCATCAATAAATACACAAAATTCACCCAAAATGGTGCATGTAGCAACAATCCCAAATATTCTGTGAGTTTTAGCATTATTAATTAATGCATGGTTAGCCTAGTGTTTCCTGTGATGTTCCTAGCCGAGCTCTCATTATTAGCATGACATGACGACTGAGTGTTTCTCAGCAGAGTAACATGAATCTCCAAGTGCCAATTTTGATACATGCACGAAATACCCGTACATGCTACTCTCTGACAAGAGAATTTCGAGTCGATGCACTTTCAGCTCGATCGAACGCATTTAATTTCCTTAAGGAAAATCTGGACTGTCCATATCAGTCTCAGAAACGATCACGGCCACACAAGTTGGCCGCTCAATTTAACAAGCGTAGCCAAACCCTGGCAAGAGTAGGCGATCATCGTGATGACCAGCGGCGGGCCCGTTTATGCCCTAGCCGTTCGAAGATCACACGAACTCCTCCCAACATGTCAAACGCCGGCCCTAAAATAGGGTGGTTGCGCTGCTTTGGAAGAAGCTCGACAAGCTTAGACTGTTCAAGGCAGTCTTAAAATCATCACGACCGTCCAACTTCACCATCCCGGTTGGACGGCTTAGATCATCCCGCGAATGATCATTGAAGCGCCAATGCACACATTGGCGGGCCCACTCTGTCCCTACCTGATCGGCTTGCTCACGACATGGCCATAGAGCAATGAACGTTTGCCCAAAACACGATGGGTGTGAGGCTTTTCGAGGGTCATCACACTAGCGTCTTAAATTGATCTCAACCATCCAACTTAGCCAGCATATTTGGATGGCTTAGATCGCTCCTAGGACCATCGGACAGGTACGCATGTGTTCACCGTCGGCCCAACGTGGGTCCCACACGGTCGGTCTCCCCAAAGGAGGAGCATAGCCTGCCAAACCGCTTAGCCAAAGTCACACGTGCATGACCGTTTTAAAACCCTAATTAGGGTTTGCGGCGCTGCATAACTGTCGCAGTTTGATCGCGTCCATCCATCTTCGCCAGCCTAAACGGAGGGTGTAGATATAGACTTAAGAGGTACCAAGAGTATCTGTGAATACCAATATTTTGCAGAGCACGTGTCACGATCTTAGTGGACGCATACGTGTCTAAAACTGTATAGCCTTCGGTAGACAGAGGATCCTGGGTAGCAAGGGATACCTCCGCAGATCTGCTTTATATCATCCCAAGAGAATGGACGTGAACGGTCAAGATAAAGGAAGAAAAAGGCTAGTCTATATAGGGTCAGCTGGCAAAGGGACAGAGGTAGATGACGCATCCAATCATCATTAAATGCTCTGGTTCTTATCTACACGCATGAGTCAAAGCACTGGAGAGAGAAAGTATGTCAGAAACCGATTGGCGGAAGCAAGCGGTGAACGAAGGTACAACGCGCACTGAGGCTGGGTAGTTCCCAAAGGAACGTGGGTCAGCTGAGGTGGCGAGATACAACTGGAGAAGCATGCGGTGGACGAAGGTACCACTGGTACGAAAGGTATATCAGCAGACGAATGACCCAGAGGCAGCAAAGATATACCAGGAGCAGAAGGAGCTATAAATACCAAGCTTCACCAACAAATTAAGGACATTCAATATCTAGGAGAGAAGATCTAGTCTTAAGCTTATACCTCTTTAATGTTTAGAACTTAAGTAGTTACTTCAACTTGAGTTCTCTCTATTACTTTGGGAAGCATTTATGATCTTTATAACCACCACATACTTAATACGATTTTATCACTCATTACTCCGTGGATGTAGACAAATGTCGAACCACGTTACATCTTGTGTATCGTGATAACTTAGAGGATTTTAGATTACTCTTATGTTCTTTGTTATTATTGTGATATTAGATACCATTTATTGCTTAGCTTAATCAGTTCAACAGAGGTATCGATACTCCTTAGTATCAGATCCTTTGAGATGTACACATCACGTAGGCTACGGGAAAACGAGTAGTCATAGTTTGGCGCTCACCGTGTTTTGCTCACGCACCGGAGTTTAGACACAATTTATATTTTGCTTATATATCTGAAACGAAGGGGTCTGTGTTTCAGCGGTGAATTTCACTCTCTAGTGATTCATTCATCCATTTCTTGTGTATGTTTTTGGAGTTCATAGCCTCTAAAATCGTGCCACAATACAGATCCACAAAAAACTTTCAAAAAACACACTCATAAAACGCCAAAATGTTTGTTTTTTACTAAAACATCACACCACGTTTCAGATCTGAGAACCTTTGACTGACAGAGGAATCTCAATAAGATTTTAAGGATAAAAGATCTTCTAACGCATTTAATAGCCCTGTTTTTCGCAAGATCTGACACCCCTTTTTCATTGGTTTTCGACATTTTAAGGTTGTTTTTCCCAAGGGTGTCATAAGCATTTAATACCCATCTTTCAAAAGCTTTATTTCAGTCCTTTTCTGAAAAAGCTGTTTAACAGTCTTCTGTGTCGGAGCATTAATTGCTACTTTTAACGAGGGCACCCAAGTAGCAGAAATTTTTCGTCTTTTCTGTCACCGCAGGTTACCAAGAACCAAAGGCATGCAGAAACCAACTGATGCACCAACAAACTCACGACCAGCTATCACAAGAGGGAGATCCCAAAATCCATCTCAAGCAAACCAAAGAAATGAAACGGAGGATGTCCAAAGTGAAATAGCAAGAAGAACAGTTGCTAACAAATCACCTATTCCTGCTGAAGGGATGGGGCAAACATCAGGATCTCAACCAATCTACGGCATGCCGTTACCGGAGCATGCAACTACGACAAAGCCACCTGCGGCCAACGCAAGGTTGTCCAGAACCTTAGCCCCTAGGGGATGAGGGTTGGGAAACCTAACTCCAATTCAGATAGATCCAGACGCGCCAATTATAGAAGAAGGAGTGGAAAACTCTGAAAATCCAGACGACAACACTCCTCAGGGAGGTGGAGCCCACAATGAAGATCAAATGGCGGCACAAATAGAAGCTTTGTTACTCCGTAACAAGGAAAACGAAGATGTCATGCACAACATGGCTCAGGAGAATCAGGATCTCAAAGGTATGTTAAACATACAGATCGAAGGTTCCCAAACTCACCCCCCGCAACGGAGGTGTGACAACGGAGCTATCTCAGGAAGAAGAAGAAGGGTGGATGCCAACCCACCAAAGGCGACTCAACCTAGAGGAGAAAACAAAGCACATCACGATCCAGACGAGACGGATTCAACGTACAAGCCCTCCCAAAGCTACTACGACGAAGCATTTTCTAAAGATGCTCACAATGTGAACATGGTCATGGAACAAATGGAGAAAATGCGGAAGGAGATCCAAGGCTTAAAAACTGGTCATGCAGGCGCGCGATTGGAAGAGGTACTACAGGAAGCAACTACGTCTCCGCTATCCTTTCGCATTTTCAGGGAGTCCATCCCTCCGAAATGCCCGGTACCTACGTTCCAAGCATACAATGGTACCTCCGATACCGCAGCACACCTACGGTATTATACTCGTGTTCTTGCCCATTGGGAGAAAAACGAGGTATTACTTTGCAGATACTTCCCAGCAAGCTTAACAGTATCAGCACTAGCATGGTATGACAACTTACCAGCAAACTTAATTGACTCATTCGAGCAATTGTCCACGGTGTTCTTGGAGACGTACATGTATAACAAATCAACAAAGGCTGGGTTAGATAGGCTATTTTCTTTAGCCATCGGACCCCGCGAAACACTGATGCAGTACACAGACAGATGGCAAAAGACATGCCAAGCAATTGGGAAAGTCAATCCAGAAATTAGCATAAACTGCTATAAGTACGGACTTGACAGAACCTCAGCCATCTTCGTGGAGCTCCACAACAAAGCCTTAGATTCTGAAGGCGAGCTCAGAGTTGTCCAAGACCGATACATCAGACTCGAAGAAATCCAGAAGGACAACCCCAGGGCACAAACAAAGACAGTAGCAGCTCCGCAAAGGACCAACTCTCTGGAACCAATTCCGGAGATACCTAAGCGACACAACGAAGCAGGGGGCAGAGCCAGCTCTCGAGACAAGCGATCCAAACACGGAGATGGAAAAAGAGGCAAAGGAAGAGAAGAATTTGCAGATAAAGTGTACACGAAGCTGAACACAACTTTTTCTCACATCCTCAGCAAGGAGGGAGCAAATCCGGGCTTTCCTTACCCTAATACTAAGGGGAAGCAGCCTGACAGAACGAAGGAATCTAAGGAGTACTGCGCATACCACCAATACTATGGGCATACCACTGATTCATGCTACCACCTCCGCAATGTGATTCAAAGATTCATTGATGAAGGTAAATTCATGGAGTACGTACAACTGCAGCCAACAGAGACGGAGGACATCCCAAAGAAAAGGGTTGAACTACCCCAGGATGGGAAATACATCAACATGATCACCTTCTCCAACGGAGGTCAAGAGATGCTCGAAGATATCCTCGAATTAGCTCGAAACAGAAAGAAGGTCGAAACCCACGAAGTATTCAAGCTAAGCGGACCACCTTCTAGCACTTGGGAGGACTGGATGGCTACACCATTAACCTTTTCAACAAAAGATGTCAACCAAGAAGTGGAAATGCACAACGATCCACTGGTAATCACCCTCCCAATACATGGATGGAATTACGAAGGTCCTCGTCGACGGAGGCAGTTCGTTAAATGTGCTATTTTACGAACCATACCTACGTATGGGACTGACAGCAGAGCAGATGGATTCTTCCACTTGCACGATATATGGGTTTAACGGAGCAGTCTCTAGACCAAAAGGAGAAATTGTTTTGCAGGTACACGCAGGACCCTTAGTAACCAGCACACGCTTCTGCGTGGTAGAAGCACCTTCGCCCTACAATGTGATCATGGGAAGACTATGGGTCCATAGATTACGAGGAACAGCTTCAACGTATCATCAGTACCTACGCTTCCCACACCTATGGGAGAAATGGAGATCAAAGGTGACCAGCAAGACGCGAGGCTATGCAATTTAGCAGAAATCCGACTCAACGAAGAAAGAGTTGCTGCTCAGCAGCATGAAAGAAAGAGGCGTAAAGCAAATACTAAGGAAGTGCAGAAGCGCACCCTCCGCACACAAGGACGCCTCCGCACACAAGGATGTCTCAGCACCAGAAGCAAACACCGCCACCAATCCAGGTGCAGACGTCTCCACCAAATAACAATTAGAAAAGCACTCCTCACATCTCCTCGCCAATTGAACCAACAAAGAAAATCAACATCGGAACGGAGGCAGAACCAAAGATGTTAAGCATCGGAACGTTGCTTGAAGATGAAGAGGAAGTGCAGATACAAAGGTTACTAAAGGAATACGCAGATGTCTTTGCATGGTCAATGGAAGACATGCCAGGAATTGATCCGAACTTGGTCTCACACCACCTTCGGCTCAAACCGGAGATACCACCATTCAAGCAACGCATACGTAAGGTGGCGGACATCTACCATGAAGGGGTAGAAAAGGAATTGCAAAAGTTACTTAAAGCAGGATTTATACGAGAAGTCAAATATCCCACGTGGATATCCAACATGGTCATCGTTCCAAAAAAGAACGAGGCGTACGCATTTGCATCGATTTCAGCAATCTTAACAAAGCGTGCCCCAAAGATAGTTACCCACTGCAAAATATTGACCAACTGGTCAATGCAACAGATGGTCATCAAAGATTATCCTTCATGGATGGATACTCAGGCTATAACCAAATATCCCTTGCAGAAGAAGATCATGAGCACACTGCGTTTTTTACCCCACGAGGCCTGCACTGCTATACAAGGATGCCTTTTGGACTAGAAAACGCGGGGGCAACATACCAACGATTAGTAGACAAAATCTTCAAGCCATGGATAGGCAAGATACTGGAGGTCTACGTAGACGACATGCTTGTCAAAATCAGAGAAGCAAAAAAACATCTCTCATACCTAAGGGAGATATTTGAAGCTATGAGAAAATTTCACATGAAGGTAAACCCGGAAAAATGTACGTTCGGAGTTACCAAAAAAAAAATTCTTAGGCTACTTGGTCACCAAACGAGGAATCGAAGTAGATCCTGAAAGGGTCAGAGCAATAATGGAGATGCCATCCCCGCAAACGCTAAAAGGAGTACAAAAGCTAAACGGAATTTTAGCTTCCATGGGAAGATTCATATCCAGGTCGTCAGATAAGTGCAAAGAGTTCTTCGATACGCTAAGGAAATGAACCAGGTTTACATGGACCAAAGAGTGTGAGCAAGCTCTTCATAAGATCAAGGAATACTTAGCATCAGCACCCATCCTGCAAAAGCCGGAGCCAGGTGAGATACTCACCCTATACCTAGAAACAACGAGCTACGCTGTAAGCGCAGTATTGGTAAGAGACCAAGGGCAAGGAGAAAAGCCCATATACTATGTTAGCAAGACACTCAGTTCGGCGGAGCGTAACTACACCAAGGTGGAGCAACTCATATATGCCTTAGTAGTAGCAACAAAAAATAAGGATATATTTCGATGCGCACACCATCAGAGTTTTCACAAAAGCTCAGATAAGCCAAATCCTTGACAGCACGGAGAAGATCGGAAGAGTGGCAAAATGGAATGCCATGATCAAACAGTTCCATATAATCTTCGAAACCAGGAAAGGAGAAATCACAAATCTTGGCAGACTTCTTGGCGGACTTACCTCTAAACGACGAAGCGGAGATAGACGACATTCCAGGAATGGAGGAAGAAAAGCCGGAACCAGAAGACCTCTTGGAACCGCAGAACGCACGAAGGTGGGAAATATTCGTAGACGGCTCCTCAAACGGAGAAGGAGCAGGCATAGGGATCGTGATAACGACCCCTACTGGAGACCGACTCATCTATGCATTCAGGTTAGAATTCGAGCAATACACAATAACATCAGAGTATGAGGCAGTCATACATGGCCTACGATTGGCACAGGAGTTGGGCTTGTCAGATGTTCGTTTAACTAGTGACTCGCAGCTGGTCATTAGACAAATAGAACTCAAGTATCAAACTTTGGATCCAATACTATCTTCGTACCTAAAGCTGGCACAGGAGCATGCGGCGAAGATCAACAACGTCGTGTTTAGGCACGTCTGCCGAAAAGACAACACACGCAGATGCCTTAGCATTCATATCATCAATGCTGAAGGACAAAAATACTACCTCAATCCAAATTGGGAGAATTTATGAACCTTCGATAGATGGATTAACCTCCGCTACCGAAGGTACCTTAGCTGTCCAAACCAGGGCTATGAGGGAAGAAAAAAAGAGAGAAAAAGAATGGAGGAACCAGACAATGAAGCCGAGGAGTCTGACGAAGATAAACCCATGTCAGATGAAAACAATGAAGATGAAGCTGAGGACGATTGGAGAATTCCAATTCACCAATACCTCGACAAAGGTACTTTACCAGCAGATGTCAAGGAGGCACGAAAACTCACGTCAAAAGCAGCAATGTACAGCCTGCGAGACGGGGTATTGTATAGAAGGTCATTTCTTGGACCTTTGATGCGATGCCTCTCACAAACCGAAGGTAAAAGGATATTGCATGATATACACAGCGGAGAGGCCGGCAATCATAGCGGAAGAAGGTCACTAGCAATCAAAGCTAAAATGCAAGGGTACTATTGGCTGAGCATGGACGAAGATGCGAAGAATGTAGCAAGGCGTTGTGAAAGATGCCAATGCTACGCAAGAAAAATCAGAGCGCCAGCAACGGAGCTTAACTCAGTCATCAGCCCTTGGCCATTCGCCAAATGGGGTGTTGATATCGTTGGACCTTTGATAGAAGGGTCGTCAAAAAGAAGATATCTTATTGTAGCTACGGATTACTTCACCAAATGGGTGGAAGCAAGGGCTTTGGCAAGAATTAGGGACACGGATGTCTTCAAGTTCTTGTTCGAGCAAATCATCTGCAGGTTCGGAATACCAGCAGCCATAGTCTCTGACAATGGCAAACAATTGGAGGGAAAGAACATAGATATGCTCTTTAACGCCTTCAACATTCAGAAAAACAAGTCCACTCCGATATACCCTAAGAGCAATGGACAAGCGGAGGCCACTAACAAGACGATAGCGATGAACTTAAAGAAGAAGCTGGGGGCATACAAGAAGAGATGGTGCGAACAGCTACACAATGTCCTATGGGCCTACCGCACTACAAGAAGGGAAGCCACGGGAGAATCTCCGTTCTTACTAACCTACGGAGCCGAAGCAGTCATTCCAACGGAGATAATACTGCCAACGACAAAAACAGAAGCGTGGGAAAAGAACCTAACAACATACCTCATGCTAGAAAAGCTCGACGACCTCGAAGAAAGGCGGGAAGTAGCTTTGCAAAGGATGGTGAATTATCAGCGAAGGCTAGCTCGTGAATACAACAAGCGGGTAATCCCTAGAAACTTTGTGGTAGAAGAATATGTGTTACGTCAAACACCACCATACCAAAGGAAGAAGGAATGGGGAAAGCTATCTCCAACGTGGGACGGACCCTACATCATACACGACATTGCTGGGAAAGCTTCATACTACTTAAGGAACCTCAAAGAGGAGGTATCACAACACCACTGGAACGCAATGTACCTAAAGAAGTATTACCCGTAAGAGAATGGTTATCACTCAAGAGAAGAAGGGAAGGGGCGGAAACCCACCATGTTCTATCCCTGATCAAAGGTATTATAAACCTAACTAATCAATGAAAGAAACTCTTTGCTAAGGAAAAGTGTATGTTGATTAAAACAAAGTGGGTTAGAATAGACACCCTCCGTCAGAATTGACGATGAGACAAGGCACGCATAACTGCGCATATGTCAATCTCGGATCCTAAGGGCAAACGAATCCCTCCAAAAGGCAAATAATAAGCAATATATCCCATAAAGAGAGATACCTTGTCGAAGTAAAGCAGCAATCACGCTGAACGCGTAGGGTTACAGGAAAAATATTGCCCACGTAGGAACCCTCGCCACCACGGTACCTTCTGGCCAAAGGATACTAACGTAGGACGATGAATGTTCCACCAAAGGTTAAAAAGATAAAAATACCTTAGCACCTAGTGATGACTCGAACGTGCAAATAATTAGACACAATACGTACTATATATATATATATATATGAATTTAAAGGTACCATAATAGAGTTAAAAGAAGACTAACGCACCCCAAAAGTTGCAGGTGACAAAGGTCCGACAGTTACAAATAACGGAGCATTGTTTCAAAAAAAGGAGACAACGAAGGCCCCTCAGCTGGGGGCATAATACAACAAAGGAGTTCGGTTAAAAACGAAGTCAGCATAACACAATCAAGGATAAGGAAGACGAGGAAAGGTGACACCCTCCGCTTGGAGCTCAGCCTCCGCAAAAGCATTGTTGATATAATCGATGGCAGAACGCTTAAACCGCGCCTCCATCTCAGAAGCCTGAGCTGACAGATCAGAAGCCGACTTCTGACGAAGCTCCCTAAGCTGAGCACTGAGTTGATCGTTAGCTCGCTGAAGAGCCTCAGCCTTAAATTTAGCAGCAGCATCAAACTGGCGAGATATTTCCAACTGGGATATCTGACCCTCGAGGTTGCTGATCTTAGCATTTGCACCCACCAGCTCTTGGAGACCTACGGATACGAAGGATATTAGAGACAATGCAAAGCAACTAAAGATACGAGGAATACTACGAAGGGAATAGTCATCCTAAGCTACCTCCGGCATGGATATGGGACTCTTCTAAACTATGTTGAGCTTCAGCAAGGTCCACCTCAGCCGTATCAAGATCATCCAAAAGGGTATCCCTTTCAGTCCGAAGATCGTCAACATCTATGCGGAGCGACGCATTCTCAGAAGATAAAGCTCGGTACACATTCTCTAACTCTTCAAATCTTTTTACTAAGGATGCATGAGACATAGAAGAAGGCACGGAGCCGGCGTCGACAAGTTTTTCTTAAGGGAGCAGACCTCGGAGGTCAATACATTACGCTCTGCAGTGACCTTGGCTAAAGAAGCGCAAGCATCTTCAAAATCAGCATGATATTTCTTACGAATAACTTCTTGAGCAGAGAGACGTTTCTCAACTAAGGCAATATCCTCCTTTTGCTTTAAAATAAGACCTTCTTTCCATCTAAGGGCTTCGTCACACTCCTTACGAAGCGCACCATCTGCTTCACTAAATCAGCATTATGGGCAGACTCAAGGGAAAGCTGGGCCTCATTATGAACGGTCACATTCATCAACCTATCAG
Source organism: Papaver somniferum (assembly GCF_003573695.1). Lineage (NCBI taxonomy): Eukaryota > Viridiplantae > Streptophyta > Magnoliopsida > Ranunculales > Papaveraceae > Papaver > Papaver somniferum. Next base: position 22,994,208 of record NC_039358.1, read on the forward strand.
ACTTCTTTTGGTAATACCAGACGTCGGAGGTTAGCTTAGCCACTTGATCTTGGAGATATCTAAGTTCACTAGAACTACTGGCTGGCAGACGAAGGTTGTCTCAGAACCAAGCAACCACAAAGTAAAGAAACAAGCTAAGGAGAAGGAAAAAACTAACCAATAGATTTGGAGGACTCAGTGGCTAAGGCAGAATCAGCAGCTTTACGACCCTCCTCGGCAACCTTAGCAGCGTTATTAGCTCTCTCAAGAGCCAATAAGCAAGCTTCCAGAGACCTCTGCGTCTTCCTCAGGTCACCCTCCAACGAAGATATCCTAGCAATTGAAGCAGCATCACTAGACGAAGGCTGCTGAGCAATAGCAAGGGCATAGTCTTGACGAGCACGCTCCAGCAGGGCACTCAGATGAGTACACTTAGCCCTATATACCTTAAACAAGGTATAACTAACATCGATTTGCTTGCAGAGCTGCAAACAAGGCAGTATGAGAGCAGGCGAGGGAGTAAATCGAGAAGAAAGGCGACAAAGTAAGAATCACTTACCGAGAATGCTGAGAGACGAGAGGAGAAAGCTGGCGTAGGTATCCATAAAAGCTTCCATTTCTTGAATGTTACCCCGCGGATCTCACCAAAGCTTTGAATAGAGCGAAGACAATCAGGATCAAAGAACAAGTCTTTGGCAGCACGGTACTGAGCAGACAAGACATCCAACTGCGAAGCTATCTCAAAAGAACTACCAAGATGATGATGGTCAACCAACAGCAAAGGGACCCTTGGAATTACGAAGGATGGCCTCAAGAATAGCATCATAGAGCTACCTAAGCTCAAGCTCTGACATTCGACCTTGGCTAGACTCAGCAACTGCACCCTCGTTCGTTTGCACGCGAGCAAGGGGCACGACAGCTGAACCCTCACCACGACGGAGGGATGGCATGGTGGAAGAGCTAGGAACAGAAGGAATAGCCTGAGAGCGCCCAAATCCATATCACCAGCAGAAGGAAGATTTCCCAGTATGGCCCAGTCTGGTGACGAAGGTGGAACTCCAACAGCTTTGCTAGCAGGGGCAGTAGAAACAGACGAGCACTCCCTAGTGAAGCAGGAAGCATCGAAGGAGAAGCTGGCTAGTGAAATCACAACCTTCTTCTTCTGCTGAGAATCTGAGCTACCAGCCCTCGCCGAAGGGGCAACACCTTAGCAAATGAACCGCTAGATTGGAGGGAAGTAGCGGGAGACGAAGAAGGCTCTTCGAAGCTACAACAGCAGCTCCAGCAGTAGCAGAAACGGTGGGCAAAGCCTTGCAGGGAGCAGAAAGCGAAGGCATCTTCAAAGACAACGTAGGCGCAGCTTGAATACTAACAGGCTCGATCAACTGAGGACCGGCACCAGCAGGGAGGTTCTCACCCTCAACGGAAGCAGCTCGGACTGGGCTAGGGTTATCCTTGGAAAAATCCTCTTCAATGTCATCCAAGTGAGGACTAAAGCCAGTATCCTCGATATCCTCCATATCTTCGTCAACAGGTTCCTCAACGGCGGCCTTAGGGTCATCATCCAAGGCATCAAGATCAACCACGATCTTCAGCTTTCCCTTCCTCTGAGAAGACTGCAAAGAAACACATGCGACAGCTAAGAATCAGGCAAGGTACTAAGGAATATATAAACACAAAGGTATGATCCTTACCTCCGCAGGTGTACCAGACGAAGCCTTCCTCTTCCTAGTCCTGGTGGCCACGGAATTACCAGCAGAGCCTTGAGCAGTCCCAGCAGAAGAAGCAGGGGCAGACTGGAAGCCATCGAAATAAAGACGCTAAAGTTAGCAAAGATACCATAGCAGACGAAGCTATCTAAGCAGGACAAAGGCGCTACAACAAGGGTACCTCGTGAGAAGCAGCAGGATTGAAAACCCAAGGCTGATAACCATCATACTTCTCAGGCAGAGAACGAGCTGAGCGAGGAACCGAAGGGTCCGCAGTGGTAAAACCATAGGCCCAAGGACCAACCACACGAAGGGGAGTACGAGCCCAGTGGTCATCATGATCAAGACGAATGCGGTCAGACTTTGGCAGAGACAGCCTAGCAGAGTATGGGATCGTAGTCAAACGGGTTTTGTCACTTTCCTCCAGCAAACGAAGGCTGTTACCTTCCCTAATCTGCCTAGCAGTAACATGGATACGACGAGGGACAACGCTCCAAGGAAGAAGGTTAGTCTTTTGAATAGCATCAGCATAGGTGGCATTGAAGTTGGCGAGAGTATAGTCTTCTCGCTTAGATCTCCCCTCAGCAAAGGGATCATAAGACTCCAAGGTGGTCTTGCCCCTACTACGGTACCAGCACTCATGAAGGGCACGCCAGTAATTACCAGTATACTAATAGATTCCTCGAACTTGAGTCTTGGTCGTTGGGTCATCCCTAGTGGATACGACATCATAATAGAAAGAATCCTTTCTACTATAAAGAGGAAGAAACATACCAACGACCAGCTGACCAACACTAATCAAAAGGTTGTTCTCATCGTAAGGAAAATCTCGAATGAGAGACTCAGTGAGGACATCAGGGTCGTTAACAAAAAAGATCTCAAACTTGTGAAGACGAAAGTTCCTTGCAATCTCAGCAAGGGACAAGTGACCTTAGCCATCTTTATCACGTAATTGAAGCCTTTGTAGATCATAATGAGGAGGAGGAGGAAGATCTTCAACATCAAATCTTCAGCCCTAGACTCCGCGGCCTCCTCAACAACCGTAGATATATCATCAATCGCAGGCACGTCAGTATCCTCAGGAGGAGGGGATGTCGTAGCATCAGGATGATCCATCCGCGAAGGAGGATCAGTTGACGAAGACACGCTCGACCCTTTACGCGTAGGTTTCTTCGGAAGCCTCATTATACCTAACCCCATCAGGAAAAACTTCATCATCAACAATGGCGGCAGAAAAATTACAGTACCTCCAAAAGGCAAATAAAGGGGCAGAAACGGGAAATTTTGGGCATGGGTTTTATAAACCAACCAAAAAGACCCGTTTGAACATATTATGATGCAAAGGCGAAAATCTTTGATCACACGACCAAACTGGCAGGCGGAGAAACAATCATGGCAAAATTAACATCAAAAGCCAAATTGGAACAAAACCCAAGTTACCAATCATCACAAGCAGTTAAGAACGAGCGAAAATTCTCACATGCAAGTATAACAATAACTACAAGAAGAAAACCATGATCGAAAGTGAGTATCACTTACTTGTACTATCGACACAGCGAAGCAAACTTACGAGGAGAATCGAAGAAGAAAATAGGAGGAAGAGCAGTTAACAGCAGAAGAACATCTCCATAAAAGTGATGGAGAGCGACAGTTCGGAAGAAAAGAAGGAAAGGGATTTAATGAAATTCCTTCTCTTTGTTCTCCTCTTATAGGCGGCTGGAAAATCCAAAAAAAAATTGGATGTCCCGAAATTCAAGGGGAAGTTATTGCATGAAAGGACATGTAGGGCCACCCAATCGGTACGTGCAAAATTGGCGGCGTAACGGAAGTTTCCTTCCACTTCTACCAAACGGCTGAAGATGAAAGAAAAGGGGCAAAGTGAATACCAATATTTTGCAGAGCACATGTCACGATCTTAGTGGCCACATAGTGTCTAAAACTGTATAGCCTTCGCTAGACAGAGGAGCCTGAGTAGCAAGGGATACCTCCACAGATCTGCTTTATATCATCCCAAGAGAAAGGACGTGAACGGTCAAGATAAAGGAATAAAAATGCTAGTCTATATAGGGTCAGCTGGCAAAGGGACAGAGGTAGATGACGCATCCAATCAGCATTAAATGCTCTGATTCTTATCTACACGCATGAGTCAAATCACGTGGAGAGAGGAAGCGTGTCAGAAACCGATTGGCGGAAGCAAGCGGTGAACGAAGGTACAACGCGCACTGAGGCTGGGTAGTTCCCAAAGGAATGTGGGTAAGATGAGGTGGCGAGATACAACTGGAGAAGCATGCGGTGGACGAAGGTACCCCTGGTACGGAAGGTATATCAGCAGGCGAAGGACCCAGAGGCAGCAAATATATACCAGGAGCAGAAGGAGCTATAAATACCAAGCTTCACCAACAAATTAAGGGCATTCAATATCTAGGAGAGAAGATCTAGTATTAAGCTTATACCTCTTTAATGTTTAGAACTTAAGTAGTTACTTCAACTTGAGTTCTCTCTATTACTTTGGGAAGCATTTAAGATCTTTGTAACCACCACATACTTAATACGATTCTATCACTCATTACCCCATGGATGTAGACAAATGTTGAACCACGTTACATCTTGTGTCTCATGATAACTTAGAGGCTTTTACATTACTCTATGTTCTTTGTTATTATTGTGATCTTAGATACCATTTAGTGCTTAGCTTAATCAGTTCAACAGAGGTATCGATACTCCTTAGTATCAGATCCTTTGAGATGTACACATCACGTAGGCTACGGGAAAACGAGTAGTCACAGTATCAACGTGATCACCGTGGGCCCACCTATGCGTGTGACCGATCGACCTAGGCCAACCATGGTCGAGCGCCTCGAAACGCACACCCAAAGGAGGTATGTCACGCGGTTCCTAAATCATTTGCGGCAAAGGATTTCTATCGCAAATCGATCACGGTCACTCATCTTTGCCAGTCGAATTGAGTGGCCTAGATCGCACCTTCATGAGGCAAAGTGGTACGGACATGCACACCGGAAGGCCGTCTACACGCATGCCCGGACGGTCCCACCAAAAACGTTGTCCATGCTTGATTTCAGTCAAGCTAAAGGGTGATGTTTGCGCACCTCTTTAAAACCCTAAAAATCCATCAACGGTCGCAAATATGTGTCGTAGATCATCTCTTCCGTCCAACTTTGCCAGCTTGGTCAGACAGCCTAGGCTAAGAGTTAAACAGCCAATGAGGCACCTTGGTGATCACCGTATGACACTCTACCATAGGGAGTGATCGTCCAAGGGATGGCCCGCCCATGCGGCCTTCGAGCGATCCCTTGAAGATGTTTGAGCATGCTGCTATTTTAAGACGCTTAATCCGTGACTTACTCCATTAAGCTTTAAAACAGCGATATTTCATACATATTGATTGTTTTCAATGCATTACATGCATCGAGCATACACGATATTTCATGAATATAAATTTCTTAAATAACTTAGTTATTTAACTTAGCACCGTATGTTATTTTCTGTGGGTCCCACGATCCACTCATTCGAGACATCAAGCATGTCACAAACTGGGGGATACTTACTGGGGTATTGGTCTGGCGGTTTACAGCATGCGGCGTGCAACACGCCCATTTACAAGAACATGTCAGGAGGCGTGGACGGTTAAGGTGATGAGGGAAGTGGGCCAAGACGTGATAATGTAATCACCTACACGACCCCACTACTCCATCACTCAACTTCCTCCACTTCCTACGAGATGAGGGTTTGCGCTCAATGACTTGTATAAATAGGTCCTTCACCTATTTCCAAACAAAACAGACACAGAAAAACCAAGTGTTGTCACAGTATCCAGAAAACACCCAGAACTGATAGCTAACATTGTGCAAGCCAGTTCGACGTTCTGATACAAGTCATAAACAGCCAACACCTTCACAATATCAACACCTTCTTCGCTTCCCTCCCTAAGATCAACCCCATCTCCTTCACTTTGTGACCGAAGCAAGTATGGAACGACCATTTCTTGGTTTAGGCCAGAATTGTATAGATTGATCTCTCGAATCAAAAGCACTCCCGTGCAGTGCATTTGTTTAGGATTTAGATTTGTTTCTCATCAACAACCAAAAACAGCAGAAAAGTTTTCACCCATAAACAGTTGTTAACCGACAGGGTCTCGAGAAGAAACATACGGTTAAAGGAGAATCTGTTAGAGTATTGCTCGGTCGAACTCGCATGCGTTGCTATCTCAAGCATGTTTGTCAATGTTAATGATCAAAACTATAAGTCTTGATTTCTAGTCTACTATAGCTAAGGTCTCGGACTAGGATAGAAAGTGTAGTTGAGCTCAAGAACTCCATGACAATCATCATACAAGACGAAGGACTACTCAAGGAACCAGTGGATCTTCATCGACTAAAAGGTATGTGGAAACTTGAACTTATCTATCACTCAAAAGTCTATTTATCACTTATCTTGAGACAAAAGCCGTTTTGTTATATTGACTTAGATTATACACATTCGCTATTTCGAGACGAGTTTATCTCGCCTATTTATTTCTCGAAATATGTGTTGGTAAACTTTCGCTTTAGCCAAGTTCATCTTTACCTAGTGACGAAAGTCATGACAAGTTTCAATCACTTTGAAAATTGCTTACTTTAACGAAAAATAGTTTGTGAATAACAACTATAGAATATCAACGTCCTCTAAGAATGTTTCAATGATTGAAATGAGAGTTTAGATTATATAACCATTGGAGGATATAAGCGTTGTTGTGAAAACACATATATGTATAAGTCCTTATTCCTTGAACCGAAGTTTGCGAACTTTTTTGATAAAGAGAACCGGCATGGTGGCGTGAGCCAAGTCCGCGAACTCAGTCCACAAGCTGGCGGAAGTTCTCGTCCCGAGAAATTCTGCTGGAGTTTGTGAACTCCGTCCGGGAACTTAAGTCCGTGAACCCATTCTGCGAACTTGAGTAGGTTATATCTAAAAACGATGTTTATGAACTTATTTTTATATAAACTAAGGAATGCAAATTGCAACCGTGGCTATATAGTTCATGAACCGATTTGAGTGAATCAAATTGTTTTTGCTTCAATTGTGTCTTGTGTAGTTACATAAGATTTCCTTGCAATTGAACAACTCTCTAACTAGTTCATTTGAGTCACTTGAACTAGTTATGGTGAAGAAGAATATGGTTGATATGAAAGTGATCATATGGATAACCATTTGGTTGACTATTGTTGAACCAACAAATGTACAAGTTTGGGTACAGTTACACAAACCTAGAAACGTGCATTTTATTTGTGTGTAACAAGCTAGTTTTCGATCTAACGGTTGAAAGATATTATCTTGAATCTAATCCGGTTTTCATCTAACGGTGAATATTGAATGCTTTGTTACCAAGCTAACATTGATTGCAAACCCTGATTTGAAAGACTATATAAGGGAGAACTCTAGCAACTGGGAAACCTAATCCCCACACCTTCTGTGTGATACTAGTTGTGCTAAGCTAGAGTCGATTCTCCTTTAATCTTTGATTTATTCTTCTAAACCAGGTTAACGACTTAAAGACTTCATTGGGATTGTGAAGCCAGACCGATACTACTTTCTTGTAGTTGTGTGATTTGATCTTGTTGTTTCTATCGTACGAGTACAATTGTAATAATTGGCTTGAGATTGATATCTCTGATAGGCAAGATATAAAAGAAATCACAAACACTTCGTCTCATCGTTTGTGATTCCGCAATATCTTTTTCGCTGCGTCGATTAAGATTATTGTGAGGTGATTGATAATACTAGGTTGTTCTTCGTAAATATAAGTCTGGTTTATCAATTGGTTCCTATTCACCTTGATTTATCAAAAGACGGAACAAAACTCATAGGTATATTCGTGGGAGACGGATTTATCTATTACCGGAGATTTTTCTATGTGATACAGATTTGTTTATTAAAGTCTTCGACTTTGGGTCGTAGCAACTCTTAGTTGTGGGTGAGATCAGCTAAGGGAATCAAGTACGTGGCATTCTGCTGGGATCAGAGACGTAGGAGCATAACTGTACCTTGGATCAGTGTGAGATTGATTGGGGTTCAACTACAATCCATATCGAAGTTAATTTGGAGTAGGCTAGTGTCTGTAGCGGCTTAATACAGTGAGTGTTCAATCTGGACTAGGTCCCGGGGTTTTTATGCATTTGCAGTTTCCTCGTTAACAAAATTCTGGTGTCTGTGTTATTTCTTTTTCGTATTATATTTTGTTATATAATTGAAATATCACAGGTAGTGCGTTGTTCAATCAATTAGAATATCCGACCTTTTGGTTGTTGATTTAAATTGATTGACACTTGGATATTGGCCTTTGGTACCATCCAAGTTATCTCTCTAGTATTTGATAAAGACTCGCAGATTTCTATTTGCTTGAGTATATATCAAATCGAGAGATTGAGATATAAGCTCTTTGATATAATTTTTATCCAGATTGAGTCTGACTGTCTAGTTGATTCTCTAGAAAGTATATTGGAGTTTTTCCAAGCAGATTGTTAAACGAAATATTGGATGTGGTTGTTGTACCCCCACTTTTTCAGAATGGACTCTAGCAAAACCAACTAGTATCACACATGAGGTGTGGGGATTAGTTTTCTTGTTGCTAGACCTATCCCTTATATAGTTTTCAAATCAGGGTTTGCAATCTTAGTTACCTTGGTAACAAAGCATTCAATATTCACCGTTAGATGAAAAACCTGACTTATCCAAGCTAATATCTTTCAACCGTTAGATCGAAACTTAGCTTGTCTCACACACAAATGAAATGTATTCATTTAGGTTTGAGTAACCGTACCTAAACGTGTACATTGGGTTGGTTCACAAATAGTTAACCAATGGTTAGCCATATGAGCACTTTAATATTAACCGTATTCATCCTTTTCATAACTAGTTCAAATGACTCATAAGAACTAATTCAAGAGTTGTTCAATTCCTTAGATCTTTATACATAGACAAAATTTAAACAAAATCGGTTTGATTCACTTGAATCAATTCATGAACAATATATCCACGGTTTGCAAAGATTGCATTCCTTATTTAGAATTAACCAGCTTGGGTACGTGTACGGGTATGCGTACCTTAGCTACCGGATTTGAGTTTGGAAACACAGCAGAAATTTTCGGTTTGAAAACTTCCTAGGGTACGCGTACGGGCATGCGTACCTAAGGTGACTGTTTTTCGGTTTGCAAACTTCACAAACTACAGCAGAAATTTTTGGCATGAAAAAGTCTGCCAGTACGCGTACGGGTACGCGTACCTAACCTGTCTCCTTCACCAATACCGCATGCACACATATGCACGCACTTGGTTTCCGGCACATGTATTTATACACTAATGTGCTAACACACTATACATGCTTATATCCATAGTTGGTTACATAATATCAACTCCACATTTCAATCATTGAAACATTCTTCTATAATGTTATAATAGTCGTTCGGCAAAAAGAATCGACTATCGTCATCAAAGCTATTTTCAAGATTGAAATGTTATCATGACTTTCATCACGGGTAAAGATGAAAATGGTTAAAGAAAAAGCTTACCAACACATATTTCGAAGAAAAAGATAGGCGAGTAAACTCGGCTCGAAATAGCAAATGTGTATGTATGAAAACTATCATACTTATACGACTTTTGTCTCAAGAGTAGGAGATAGAGTAGATAGACTTTTGAGTGATAGATAAGTTCAAGTCTCCACATACCTTTTAGTCGGATGAAGTTCCACTGGTTCCTTGAGTAGTTCTTCGTCTTCGTAAGATGATCGCCATGGAGTCTGGAGCTCAACTACACTAAATTGTCCTAAACCGAGACTTAACTATAAGTAGTCTAGAAATCAAGACATATAGTTTTGAGCACTAACATTGATAAACATGCTTGAGATAGCAACACATGCGAGTTCGACCGAGCAATGCTCTAACATCTTTGATATACTTTTATTAAGATTGAGTCTGACTGCTGTGTAGTTGATTCTCTTAAAAATATATTGGAGTTAGTCCATGCAAATTTCTAACCAAAATATTGGGTGTGGTTGTTGTACCCCCGCTTTTTCAATTGGTATCAGAGCAGGAAAACACGTTTAAAGACCTTACAAGTCTGTGTTTGTAGCGATCTGACTCTATGGACAAGAGTACTATCTCTGATAAACGCATCACCAGAAATAAACGTTCTGTCTCGACCGTATCTATTAAAGGGAAAGATTCGTCAATCCCAAATATAGACGAACCTAGTGTTTGAACGAGACAGCCAGACACTGACGTGTGTTATTCTGATTACCCTTCAAACGAGTCTATGTCTATTAATGAAAGGAAAACAGCTGAAGAGTGAACTAATTCTAAATCTTGTTAAAATCCAAGCTGATAGATTTAGTCGGTTGAAAAATCATGTCAATGTTCTTGTTGGTGTAATAAGAGACTGTAAATCCAAAGAAAATACTGAAGAACATTCTTCATGTATGTTACGCGAGGCGAGCCTCAAAAAGGATGCTTTGGAAATTGAACATCACTTGAGTAAACTCTCAATTCAAGGATGCTCTAAGAAGTCTAATATACCATGCACTTCGACCATACTGTAGGAGTTCTAGTTCTAGAAGTAAAACCAAAATCCCTTCCTATTGGAAAAGATGTGTCAGTCACCTCCTATAATCAAGGTTGTTCCACATCACATGGAAGGAATAAATCTCCAAACGAGGTTGTTAAGACGAAACTTTCTAATCACCCTCATGATCAGAAAGTATGTCTCTTTTGTGATTCAAAAGGGCCTGTTAAGCTAAAGAGAAACTCTAGGTTGAATAACAATTCCATTGTTCGACTTCAACACACCTTAGACTTAATTCTCAAAGGTATAACTGACATTCGTATGTCTAAACCAATTGGTTTTCGTACTTACCATGTGTATGCTATCACGAAAGTCAGTTAAATGAGTTCCTTGAATGCTCAGAAGCATAACAGACGTCTTAACAAAAACCGTTTGAGAAAAGATCAGAAATTTTCCTTCTTCAAAAAGGGAGATAATGATTCAGTTAATGTGAACATAGTATCAGAAGAAAAGAGCAAAGATGATGATATAAGAAATAACCTAAAAAAGTTAATTGAAGGTTATAAAGAAATCGTCAACAGGCTGTCAACTTTATCTAGCCGAAATTCTTCAGGTAAGAATCGATACCATGAGTCATATTTTGATAACAGTAAATTTTATGACAACTTTTCACATCATAATGGTTTTCCTCTAAAGTGTCGAAGGAATAAGGATAACCGAAAACAATTTTCATTTAATGAGTTAAAGGCTCATACTTGTGTTAATTAATCACAAGGTTGAAATCTCACTTACGAAAATCCTGGTTGAGTGAGAATTGGTGAGGTATACTTATTGGCAAAGTGTCTCTGATTATCTATCTAATTTATTATCGTTCTTAGATGGATTGTCAGTTAACACTTTTACATGAGTATTTTCTGGTTGTTCTTTCCTTGTTTATTGGTTTTACTTTTCCCCTATGCTTTAAATCTAGAGCTAAGATGCATGGACCTTTTCAAGCAACAAGGTGATGTGTAAAGTAAACCTTCTTCACAAATAGCCTTTTTGGGTTTTTGTGGTCCCTCTTCTTACGGGTACACGTACGGTTTCGGGGTTCTCCTACAAACTGATCTTGCAAACCCTAAATCTTTCTGAACTTGTTTATATACCTTTCCTATTGAGTTGAATTATTTCACTCTTGGCTTCCTATTATCAATGGATTCCTCTTCTTGCTCTTGGGATTTACCTGAAGACTTCGTTGATAATGCGGTATATTTCGAATTCGATGAAAAGAAGAGAACTTTTGTTGAAGTTGAAGGATCTTTTCCTCAATCTCCTGATTCCTACTCGGATATTGAGGATGTTGAAGAGATTTTGGCTGAAGTGGTTCTTGACTTTCTCAAAAACTTTGAGGATGCAATACAACAACTTGTTTATACAATGAAGTATCTGGATGTGGTAAGAACTGAGTTGAAAGAGGTTAATTCTGACCTTGCTCTCATGAAAACACATGTTAAAGAACTTCTCAATGAGAATATCTTTTCTGAAGAAGCAGTAGATGTTGTCAATCACAAGCTCAAAGACCTTAAGGCTCGTGAGGATAGTGAACCGTCTATTTGACTTCAGTTCGTGTTCGAATTTGGCATAGGAGTCTGTTTTTTTGGTTATTAGCTTGTTGATTTTATTTGTCTAGTAAATCTTCTTTTCTTGTTTTGTTTAGAAGAATAACTAGAGTTTGGAATAGCCATTATTGTGATTACACATAGCTATGTCCAACGTTTTCATCTTCATGTTTTTAGGTTTATTTGTTTAAATTCTAAAAAATTGTTTGGAAGATGATTTTTGCAGTATTAATCTTTATGGTTCATATATTGCAATTTGTTATGGGATATGTGTGTTTGCGTCCGTGAACTATGATTGTCCCATACTTTGTAAAAAGTTAAGTCTTTCATATGTCGATATGCATGTATTGATAAAAGAATGAATGAACTTTTGACATTACAAAAGTTAAAGCCTTTTATGTCATATTTTGATGGAAGAAAGGATGAAACTTTTGTTTACGGGGATTATGTCTATTGTATGTCATTATGCAAATAGTGATGGAAAATAGAATGAATCCTTGTCTATTCCACAATATTGATCTTCCTTGATCCACATATTTTATGTATATACTGTGCGGCTCTGTAAGTTCTTTTATGTTGAGCATTTCCGATTAGATTAATCATGGCTTTCTTGTGGTTAATTTAATTGAGTATTATTTGGATTCAAATTCATATCCGTATGTGATTTTTCATGTCTAAAGAAATCCTTCTTTTCTCGTGAAAGTAAGGTCGCTCTTGTTGTTCTTTCGGGAATGACATTTTATGGGGGAGAGTTCTTAATTGAACTTGTGCTTAATTGCCAAATCTTTGTTGGGAGTGCGGTTGTGGAATATTATAGCGGTTATCTTGTATCTTTATAAACTCCTTGATGAAAGCATTTAACTTTGGCTATATGATTGCATCTAAAAATTTGATATGTGCTTGCTTTTGGTCAAGAAATGTCTCTATGGAAATTTCATTAGGATCCCACTAGTTTTCGTACATTTGCCAATTTTATTGACAAAAAGGGGGAGAATTAATGTGTAGTTCACACTACAAATACATATGGTTTTCGGATCATTATGTAAGGGGGAGTGGTTTCCATGTGAGATGGAGTATTGACTAAGGGGGAGTGATACATATCACCATAGTATTGTTGTCGAAGTGGTGATGCAATTGAAATTTGATGTTGTGTAATAATACTATGACACTGTGTAACAATGATTGAGAATTCTTGTTTTCTCATTGTTATGGCTACGAATTTTCAACAATGATGATACTAAACATACAACCTTTGGAATCATTGGAGTACTTGGAAGTGACGAAGATTTCGAGAAATGTTGAAGAACCAAGAAGATCAGGCATGTGGAAGAGAAGCTACAAAAGTTTATTTATCTATTTTGTATTCCATATATATTGATATTTTTGTCACTAAAATTGATAAAGGGGGAGATTGTTAGAGCACTGCTCGGTCGAACTCGCATGCGTTGCTATCTCAAGCATGTTTGTAAAATTTAGTGATCAAAACTATAAGTCTTGATTTCTAGTCTACTATTAGCTAAGTCTCGGACTAGGATAGAAAGTGTAGTTGTGCTCAAGACTCCATGGCGATCATCATACAAAGACGAAGAACTACTCAAGGAACTGGTGGAACTTCATCGACTAAAAGGTAATTTGGAGACTTTAACTTCTCTATCACTCAAAAGTCTATCTACTCTATCTCCTATCTTGAGACAAAAGTCGTTTTTTTATGTAGACTATGATTATACACATTTGCTATTTCGAGCCGAGTTTATCTCGCTTATCTATTTCTCGAAATATGTGTTGGTAAGCTTGCGCTTTGGCCAAGTTCATCTTTACTAGTTACGAAAGTCATGTTAAGTTTCAATCACTTGAAAATGGCTTTGACGAAAAATGGTTTGTGAATAACAACTATATAACGTCCTCTAAGAATGTTTCAATGATTGAAATGAGAGTTTAGATTACATAAACATGGAAGATATAAACATTGTGTGGTAACACATATGTGTGTAAGTCCTTATTCCTTGAACCAAAGTATGCGTACTTTGCTGCTCAGAAAACCGGAACTAGAGTCCGCGTACTGTTGGAAGTTCTCATCCCGAGAAATTCTGCTGGAGTTTGTAAACTAAAAATAAACTTATTCCGGGTACTTAAGTCCGCGTACCAGTTCGCTATTTTAAGTTGGTTATTTTCTAAAAACGATTATTTGTGAACTTAATCTTATATAAACTGGTTTAGGCCTGTTTCGATCAAACAGGCTTGGTAATGGACTTTGACACGAAGAAATTGAGTTATCCACGAAGTTTTGGTAAAACAGGGAGGTGAGAAGAACACGAGTTTTTCTGAGGTTGATTTGCTGAAGTCACGTGGAAATATCGGCCTGGTAAGAGTTTGAATCAACCAAGGACGTGTAGAAACGTGCTGAGATGCAGAAGATGCGTGATGAGCTAAAACATGGAAGAAATTTTTCTTTGTATTTATCTTTTGGTGTATTTTGGGAAGTTTCTTTTCGCAGCTTGAGGAAGTAATATCCCCTGAATTATATTCTAATTATTAAATTCACTGAGTCTCGGACTAGGATAGAAAGTGTAGTTGAGCTCTAGACTCCACGGCGTTCATCATACAAAGACGAAGAACTACTCAAGGAACTGGTGGAACTTCATCGATTAAAAGGTATGTGGAGACTTGAACTTATCTATCACTCAAAAGTCTATCTACTCTATCTCCTATCTTGAGACAAAAGTCGTATTTGCTATATAGACTTCGATTATACACATTTGTTATTTCGAGCCGAGTTTATCTCGCTTATCTATTTCTCGAAATATGTGTTGGTAAGCTTTCGCTTTGGCCAAGTTCATCTTTACAAGTGACGAAAGTCATGTTGATTGTTTCAATCTTTTGAAAATCGCTTTGATGAAAAATGAAGTGTGAATAACCTCTATATAACATCCTCTAAGAATGTTTCAATGATTGAAATAGAGAGTTTACAATATGTAACCATCTTTGGATATAAGAATATAGTGTGTTCGCACATTAGTGTATAAGTCCAAAACCGGGAAACAAATGTATCCATACTTGTGTGTGTACTAAATGGTTGATGGAGACTGGGTAAGTATGCGTACCCGTACGCATACTGGCGGAAGTTCACGACCGTGAATTTCTGCTGAGTTTGGAATTCAAAACCAACTCAATCCGGTTACCAAAGTATGCATACCCATACTATACTAGCGGAAAGTTCACGTCCATGAATTTCTGCCGAGTTTGAAAACCAAAAAAAACTCAAATATGGTTACTTAAGTACGCATACCTAAGTGTGTTACTTTCTAAAATTGGTTTGTTCATGAACTGAAACATTTATATAATAAGGAATGCAATTTTCAAACCGTGTCTATAATGTTCATAAATCGATTCGAGTGAATCAAAACCAATTTTGCTTCGATTGTGTCTTGTATACTTCTATAAGATCTAAGCAATTGAAAAACTCTCTAACTAGTTCTTTTGAGTCATTTGAACTAGTTATGGTGAAGATGAATATGGTTGATATGAAAGCTCATATGGCTAACCATTTGGTTAACTACTGTTGAACCAACTAGGTGTACACGTTTAGGTACGGTTACACAAACCTAAATGAACGTGCATTTCATTTGTGTATAACAAGCTAAGATTCGATCTAGCAGTTGAAAGATATTAGCTTGAATCTAATCAGGCTTTCATCTAACGGTGAATATTGAATGCTTTGTTACCAAGGTAGCATTGATTGCAAACCCTGATTTGAAGATTATATAAAGGAGAACTCTAGCAACTGGGAAAACTAATCCCCACACCTCCTGTGTGATACTAGTTGTATAAGATATAGTCGATTCTCCTTTAAACTTAGGTTTCTATGTAGGTTAACGACTTGAAGACTTCATTGGGATTGTGAAGCCAGACCCAACTATTTTCTTTGTAGTTGCGTGATCTGATCTTGTTGTTTCTATCGTATTGAGTACAATTGTAAAATTGGCTCGAGATTAATTTCTCTGATAGGCAAGATAGAAAAGAAGTCACTAACATTTTCGTCTCATCGTTTGTGATTCCGCAATATCTTGTTTCGCTAGTCGATTAAGATTATTGTGAGGTGATTGATAATTCTAGGATGTTCTTCGGGAATATAAGTCTGGGTTATCGATTGGTTCTTGTTCACCTTGATTTATCAAAAGACGGAATAAAACTCGTGGGTATTTTTGTGGGAGACAGATTTATCTATTCTTGTATACTTTTCTGTTTGATACAGATTTGTGTATTAAAGTCTTCGACTTTGGGTCGTAGCAACTCTTAGTTGTGGGTGAGATCAGCTAAGGGAATCAAGTGCGTAGTATCCTGCTGGGATCAGAGACGTAAGGAGCGCAACTGTACCTTGGATCAGTGTGAGATTGATTGGGGTTCAACTACAGTCCAGACCGAAGTTAGTTTGTAGTAGGCTAGTGTCTGTAGCGGCTAAATATAGTGTGTTTTCAATCTGGACTAGGTCCCGAGGTTTTTCTGCATTTGCGGTTTCCTCGTTAACAAAACTTCTGGTGTCTGTGTTATTTCTTTTCAGCATTATATTTTGTTATATAATTGAAATATCACAGGTTGTGAGTTGAATCGATCAATTGGTAAATCCAACCTTTGGTTGTTGATTGAAATTGATTGATACTTGAACATTGGTCTTTGGTACCGTTCAAGTTAATTTCTCTTGTGTTCAATTAGACTCACATATTTCTATTTGCTTGAGTAAGTATTGAATCGATAAATTGAGATATAACTCCTTGATATAATTTTTATTAAGATTGAGTCTGACTGTCTAGTTGATTCTCTTAAAAGTATATTGGAGTTAGTCCATACATCTTGCTAAGTGAATTATTGGGTGAGGTTGTTAGACCCCCACTTTTTCAAAAAGCGTTAACTACTTACCAAAGAGATGGCTTGGGACTTCACAGTATTCGGTAACATCCTGTAATTCTTACTTCTGGGTTCACCACCCCGAGGACTTGGTTCTATTTCCGTGAAGTCTACATCGATTCGAGGCTTCACCACACGCCTGTCCTAACAAAAAACGACAAGAGGGATACTTACTTGTGGAGACTTAGGAAGTATTTTTCGTTTATCATTAGAGGGGTACTTCAATCTTGGTCGAGCGGAAACCATCTCAATAGTAGGAGGTTCTTTTTCCGGAAATTGAACAACCATTATAAAAGTGCGCAAACACTCAAGTTGTTCCCTCCAGAATTCTACATAACCCGGAGTTGCATACGTTATTTGGTCAAGACCAGGAAACCAATATTCACTCCCATCCACATGCGTGCAATCTAAACCAGTTTTATGCTGCTCGACTGGTGGTTTATCCTTTTAAACGTTCGGAACACATTGGTCAAGACCCATCTGCCATGCTGCTTTGTCAATATTATATTCTTCCACAAGAAAGTTTCCTCCCATTACAAATGCTAAATGGCCAGGAGTGCAACTCAGCATAAAAGATCTTTCACTGTCACCGAGGTTTGTACCAGATTTCAAGGTGATATTTTCTCCAGCATTGAAAGTGATCAATTTAGAAACAAGTGGAGGCACTAATACCCATGGACGAAAATTGAGTTCAGTCTCGTTGTCTAACAAATCAATGAGGCGCACTTTGGATCAAGGTTGTTTTGTAGACCAACACATGATTCTGGTATTGTCTTTCTCTGAAAGAGCACGATGCACATCAACATTCGATCCTTGCAAGACACTACGAGGGATGGGTGCATACTCTTGAAACGCTCCCACAATAATGCTTGGAGAAATATTGAATTAAGATAAGATTCAATTTTCATGGAGCCGTTAGAAACGCTGGAGTCTACAACTAAGGAATCTAAGTTGGAGAACAGTGATCCCAAGAACAGACTACCAATAGGAAGCCTCTCACCTTTATCCATCTTAATAGCAAAAGGAATCACAAATGGTTTCAACAAATATCCATTGTCTTCAAGCACATCCCTGGAAAACCACAAAGATAAGAAAGCAACAACAATGGTTAATGTACCGTCATCAGACCTGTCAGAAACTTTATCTCTTGGCCACCAATATCTCAACCATTGGGCATAACAACATTTGCCAGAGGATTTATTAAGTTAATGCATCTTAGTTGTCAGAGTTTCAGACATCACATTTTCTTTTGTGGATAACTTTCCAGGAAGATTACCCATAATAGGAGGGTGTAACAAGACTGCCACATCCTCCAAAGTAATAGTGAACTCTCCCCATATACATATGAAAGTGTGAGTAAAAATACACAAGCGAGCGAGAAAAGATATTATACCTCGTACATCATGATAAACAAACAAATCTCCAGCTGCTCGAATGGCCTATGTTACTTGTGCATGATCCAACATGGCTCGAACGTGATCATGACCTAGCATACGTCTCGCCCATCCAGAGAATTCTTCTAAAGGTTTTCGGGAAAGCTTAAATTCTATAAATGAAGCATAATAGTGTCCACCTTGCAGACAGAATCAAATTATCGCTTGAGGAGACACCAACTTTCGCTGAGTAATTTCTCCAGGGTTCACAAGGAGGCGAAATGCAGAACCCGGGAGACGTTTTTCGGGCCTATACTGAATTAAGAAGAAGTCATCATATATGTTTGCGGTATTCTTGATTTCAGATACTTCTTATTCTTCTTCTCCATCAACGGAAGTGTCATCATGTTTCGTGCTGGAATTAACTGACATCTTTGCAAAGTAGCTGTGACATACATACAACACTTCTACTTCAATATATCATTCATACAAGACGCAAATTTCAACAAAGCAATGGAATCACGTAATGGGATAATAAAAATGCTTGCGTCAGCGTCTACAAAACGGTAACAATCCAACTTTACCTATGTGAAATTTCACTAACAATAGTGATTAAGACACAAATACTTCGAAAACTTGCTCGTTTCTTCAAACTTGCAAAAACGAGCAAAAATCATTATTCAAAAATAAAAACCTGATTTTTACAAAACCATGAATGACTAACGTAATTCTCTATTGTGTGCACATCCTCTAATTTTCTAAGAAATCGTAAAGAATTCACATAATTCTCACCGTGGGAACATCCACTGATTTTTTTTATTGTGTGAGCATCCACTATCATATTGAGAAAATTCACAAAAAGATATTATTTCATCACAAATAAGTGTCTATTTTCAACGGTTGTTCAAAAATCAAAATTTGATTTCAAAAAAAAATAAACACTGAGTGAGCAAGTCACGTAAAAAAATATTTTGATGTGAATAACTCACTAAAAAAAAAATCTAAAAATCGTGAGCAAACCCACGTGTAAAAAAAATCGATTTAAAATTTTCTTCCTCGAATGAGCTTCCGCCTATGGAACGGGAGTCTTTTTTTTTTCTGAAAATCCGCATATTCAAAATAGAATTTTGTTTTCATGAAATCTCATGGAAAAAAATTTCTTCACTGCAATTAGACCATGTCTATTCAAAAAATATAACTCTCTCTTATATTAGGGATTATTGCTCGTTTCTTAAACTTACGGACGGACGGGCGTCCGTTTCCTAAAGCAAAATTTTGTGAAAACTCACGCACGCATATTTTATAAAAACAAGTCACAAACAGTAAATAAAAAAAGAAAAGGGTCAAGCTTCAATTTTTTTTTTTTGTTCGGACGTGAGAGAGAGGTGGAAGAAGAGGATAGCCGATGGTGAGAAATTAAAAAAAAAAGTTTTCATCCATTTTATAATAATAACTTTTATTTCCTAAACCTAATTAGACACGGACTTCTATTCCGAGGTTGGCCCGTAGACGCTAAACCGACCAAAATCGGGCGTTTGACCACCAAATTAGCGGTGCCTCATCTCTCCACACTCACTGGACGACACTCTATCATACTACCAGAGTTACTATTCAAGCTATTGCCCGTGCGCGACATTAGAGAAAATCGAGGATTCTGGTAATATCTCTTACGACTAAATTCAATTGCTTATTTCGTTCGTAATCAGGAAAATCACCATCCAGTGCTTACCGTGGAACATGACTGTCTCTCATTAAGCAGGGGACTTGATGTTGATGGTGGATTTTCGACAAAGACTAAAATCGTAAAATCATGATCTTGCATATTTCTGACACGGCTTCAGACACGTATGTGAAACTCATATTTTAGGATTCGTGAAAGCTTATTTCACAATCTCTGATCGAGCGTACACCCTCTCAGAGCGTGCATGAATATGTGATTCGTAAAACTTCTCAACTGAGCTTTAGACACTTCGCATATATCATCAATACTTCTGTATAGGAATCGATAATGATTGGACGGCTCCTAGGAATATTGCATGACAGTACAGAGCGTTAACGTCTTCAGGATGTCTCAATGTTCCTTAACTATACAGAACTAATATTCAGAACGAGTATGATGTCTCTACCATCTCATACATGGATTCTCGAATAAACGCTCCTGGACATATTGCATGCTAGTATATAGCAATTCATTGATTAATTCTAGCGCAACATTCATCAATTGAATTCCTAGAAAATAATCTATTTTATCTCATTACTCCGCTTCATGGCTTATTCTCAGCTGAATTCCACGAATTAGTAATAGATATTCACTTTTCGGGCATTTAGGCCAGCACCGAGTAAGCCCCAAAAAAATGGTGTGAGTGTACTTAACAATAATGCACGAATGAGCACCCAAATATGCATAAGTGAGCACCCAAATGCATAAACGAGCATTCAAAAATATGGACGAACGAGGAAACCTATGCAAAATAAGAAGGAAAATAATATAAAATAAAAGAGGTGCACAGGACCGGGCCCACCGGCCGGCCGGTCCCACCTCTCCCTTTATTTTAACTTTAACCTAATTATTTTTTTGTTTTAATTTTAACCTATTTATTATTTTCCTTGTCTCTTGAAAACTCCTTGTTTGAGCAAACTTCCTCGTTTGAGCAAAACTCCTAATTTCTCCATATTTCCTCACATGATAAAAATTTATAATATAAAATAGGGAAGAGCAAGGGATTGGGCATACGTGCCGGCAAGCCATGCCTTGGCCGTGGCCGGTCCCACCCCTCCCTAATTCCTTATTTTATTATTATTATTTCTTCTCTTATCTCATGAAAATCCCTCGTTTGAGCAAAAACCTGATTTTTCCATATTTCTCAAATATTGCTCATACTATCAAAAAGCCAAAAAGTCAAATGGTCACACGTCTATTCTCATGGAAATTATTAAAATATTATTGTTTTAATATTCCCAAAATATTGGTCGCACTAGCAAAGTTCTACTTGCTCATTCAAGCAGAATCGAGAGTTTCAGTCAAGATCTCACTCTTCTGAAAATCCAAAATATTGCTCTAACGCGCACCATAAAATATCAAAATTATCATAATTGAGTCACGAGAAATATCGTGACACAGGCATGCTACCTTGACCGACCAAGTTCGTCCCCATTGCTTACATAAGTCGGTCCCACACCCTATTATGATTTTGACCTAACTAATCTTCCATAATTCATGTTGGGTTCAAACTCTTTCCAAACAACTTGGAATTTGATCAATCGACCATCAGTTGGTCCCACGACCACCAAGGTCGATTTCATACCCCTTGGTCGGTCCTCCTCTCTCCATAATTAGGTTTTACCACCTAATGCTCAGACGAGCACTATTTTAATAATGATTAAACGAGCATTTAATCATCCTTTTTCCAACTGGTCTACAAAGGACTTTGGTGCATGCTCATTCGAGCACCTGGGCGCTACATGGTCGTCCCATCATCCCATGTAGACGGTCCCTCTCTCACTAATTAGATGATTTTCAGTTAATCATCAATTGATCAACAATCGATCAAAATTAGGGTTTCAAACCAAATGCTCTGCAAACCATAATTCTGAGCAAGTTTAAACACTAATAATTTTATGTTGATCCAACAATCAAAATCCTAATTAATTATACAATATTTGATCCAGCTACCAGTATTTTTTAATTAATATTTTATTTGGTCCCGCTACCAACAATTCATGAATCGAGCAATATTTGCTTAAACTAGCAATATTTATTTTGCTCATCTATCAACGCTAAATTGCTTAAGCTAGCAAAATACACGATCAACTGGGTTCTTTACTCATTGATTCAACTATCAATTGCTCGACCGAGCAATATTCCTCATGTTGATTCAACTATCAACATTCGAGAATTCTAATGAACCAGCAATCAATATTTTAATTTATATTTAATGTTGGTCCTGCTGCCAACATTTTTGCTTGATTGAGCAATATGGTTCGAACGAACAACCATCCAATATTTCTGATTCTTACTTTGTCATTCGACTATTCATGATATATTAGATCATAAATGAGCATTTTGTATAATTCAACAATATCTTTGATTTCCTGTCGAATACTCCACATATCAAAATAAGTCCTTGATCGAGCAATTTCATCGGAAAAGTGATATATCACAATTCATAAAGACTCAACGTCTTTCCATTATTGTGTCCCAGCAGACACCTTATGCTCAATCCATGAGTCTCAGAGCATACCACATTCGTTCATTATGCTCGACTCATCAAGGCTAAGACTCATCGTCTAGTCAAGTCAAGTCAACAACTGACTAATTAAATGCACGTCTGCCTTGCAGACTCCATATTCATGAGACATCAATCATGTCACATGGGGGGATATTCATTTGGGTTTTGGTCTGGTGGCCTACGGCACGTGTGTACACCCACGATGAGAAATGTGAGTAAGTCATGCAAGCAGTTGAGGAAGTTAGCGAAGTAGTGGACGGACAATAAACCAAGTCTTTGATAGACGCATTTATGTGTCTATTTTGATCTCAATTAAAGCCCATTTTTGTACTTATTTTGGTATTTTATGTCTTTGCAGTTATTTTTGGAGAATAAGCTTTTGCAAAGAAAATGGCTCGAAAAGTGGTATTTAGACCCCCAGAGGAATTACTAAAGGCACACGGAAACATGTTGGAGGCACCCCACAAATGTGTTATTGGCACCCGGAAGAATTGATAAAGGCATCGAGAAAATTGCTATTTCCACCCCAGTTACTAAGGACACTCCCAGTTTGGATAAGGGGCACTCTATCTTCATTGTTTGAAGTTGGATTTTTGGCGGGAAGTTATATTTGCACAACAAACTCTCTGAATTGAATTAGGAGGAATTTCTTATTGATTTTGTCTTGGATATGCGCTTGTATCAACCTGTTTGGTCAAAACAGGGTCGGTAATGATCTTAATAGCGTAAAAGAAGGAAGTTACCATTCCCTTCTTGAGAAAACAGGGACAGAGAATTACTTGGAGGTTTTGTGCTACATACGAGAGTTATGGATAGTTTCTATCAGATACTATCAATCTTCACCCACCTGCACTTCAACCTAATAAGTTTGCACCAATGCAAACATCTAACTCTTCAAAACTACAGAGGAAGTCTTTAGCCTTCTTTCACTTCTGTTAACTTCTCAAATGCTCACCATAAAACACTCAAACGTTGCCCTACATTACCAACAACAATCAGCCAACCAAGAACGCTTAGAACATGACATAAACAACTCACTTTATTGTATCAAAGGGAATATATATAAAACTTTCCCACTTAGGGACTTACACAGACTTGTTCCTCTTGAACCAAGCCTTAGCCTCAAAAAAGCTCTCTTAATTTGAGTCTCATAATATCCTATGTAAGCCTGCTGATTTTCCCATGCCTTAGCACTATTTATACAACAACTTTACTAGACAAAAATCGTGCACAACTATTGCACAAGCATGGGATAGCCATCTGTCACGTGGAGAAGTTTCATAACCGGTAATAATTGTGTCAACTTGGCCAGTTTCTCTTAAAACTCGCGCCATCATCCAACACCTATTCTAAAACAATTATGAAGACTCTCCCACGCTTATAAACTTCCTTTATAACCGTTCTATCTTGTGTTACGCCTTTGGCACGCTTGTGAAGCCAATAACCAACTCCTAACCGTCACTTGAGCCATATTGCACAATTGTTGCGCTTTACTGAATTTGGCCTTGATCCAATGCATGGAAAACATGGTCCTGTAGTTTCTTGGCCTAAGACAATGGACAACCAACATTACGCTACAATCATCTCAGACATTTTCCTTAGCTCACTCTAGTCATTCATGCGTTATATGCCTCATTTATCCAATTTGCTCAATAATAACAATGCCACTATTGGATTGCTAGCTTGTTTGCATTACTCAAGATTTGGCCAGCCTTGAACTAATGCATAAACTAACTCTTGGCATGTTCTACCTTTTTTGAATCATCCTTGAGTTTAAGCCAACTCAATTCCATGGATATGCCTTAATGCCAACATCGCATGTTGCATTTTATCAACTTGGCCTTACCTTTCTCTTAATGAAGCTTCATTGTGTCGGACAGTAAGCTTCATTACTTAGATAATTTCCTTATAGTGTAGCGTCACCTTTGCGCTTCCCTGGCCCTACATGGACTTGCTATCTTAGCACTTGATAGTCTACGCAGTGTCGCACCATCTTGGTTGAGTTCTGACTTGGACGTCTATGCTATAACGCGCAACCTTTGCGCTTCGCTAGCCTGACCGGTCATAGTTTACCATAAAATGACATTTCTCTGAATTTAAAACAAGATAAGTGTTTATGCATATTTTTAGCATAATTTCAAGATTTTCTAGACAAATATCACATGAATTGCCATAAACACTAAAATCATCCATAAATACCTCAATGATGCGTTCCACGTAGTCAGAGAATATACTAACCATACATCTCTGAAAAGTGGCAGACGCATTGCAAAGGCCAAACGACATCCGTCTATAGGCAAACGTACCAAAATGACAAGTAAAAGTAGTCTTCTCTTGATCCTCCTGTGCAATAATAGTATGATTATACCCCGAATAACCTTCGAAAAAGAAATAATGTTGAATATCGAGCTAACCCACAAATTGTACCGGACTTACCCATTTGCTATCAGAAATTGGGTAAATCACGTCCACACTTAGAAATTTGAGGATCTCTTTCTTCATGACCTCTATCATCGGGGGGTTAAGCCTATGCTGAGCATCACGTACTGGCTTGATATTATCTTCTATAAGGATCCTATGCATGCACACGGATGGACTAATGCCTTTGATGTCAGCAATTTTCCAACCAATGACCGTTTTGTGCTCTTTCAGAACCCGAAGTAGACGTTCTTCTTGTATGCAAGTGAGATTATTTGCAATAATAACTAGAAGCTCTTCTTTAGTACCCAAGTAAGCGTAATTTAAGTGATCGGAAAGAGACTTCAATTCTAGTTTAGGTGCTTGCACAATAGAAGTTAGAAGAACTTCATTAGTTACGGGTAAAGAAATATAAGAGATATTAACTGTTTGGGCATCTTGTAATACCGTTAAAGAACCACACATCTCCACCAAATCATTAGTTATTTCAACGTCCAAGTTCGTTTTCCCATGAACGTCCAACTCAATGCTATTACGTAACACAATTCCATGTTCATCTTCACTGTTCAAATTAAATATTTGTTATGCTAACGAACCAATATATCGATAGACAAAGAGGAGTGAACATCACTAGGATAACACATTGCTTCAAATATGTTCAAGGCGTATGATATACTTATCAAATTCCATAGTGAGTGCACCACTATCAACATCAATATTAGTCTTTTCAGTTTTCATAAATGGTCTTCCAAGAAGTAATGAAGTAGATGAAGAATTTCTCCATTTTGCATATCCATAATATAGAAATCAGCCGGAAAGATTAACTCATTCACTTGAACTAACACGTCCTCCATGAGTCCCTTAGGATATATATTGGACTTGTTTGATAATCTAGTAGTAATTCATGTCTCATTTAAAGGTCCAAGATTCAAAGTATATAAATATCGACTGCTGGCACGTTTATGGATGCTCCTAAATCAAGCAAAGCACGCTCAAATCATCGGTTACCAATAGTAATTGGCACTGTGAAACCACCAGGATTTTTACACTTTGTAGACATCTTCTTCAGTAGCATCGCTGAAGCATTTTCTCCCACTTGAGTAATCTCGTTACCAATCAACCTATCCTTCCTTGTACACAAATATTTCAAAACCTTAGAATACCTAGTACTGTTTGATGGCCTCAATAAATGGAATTTTGATTTGTATCTTGCTGAAAATGTCCATGATTTCCTTGTCTGAGCTTCTTTCTTTGACTTGGAAAAACGACTAGGGAAACGAAGTGGTGTAGTAAAGGTAGGAACCGTGTCGTTAGGTTGTCCGGTTGAGGTTGGCTTTTCCTTTGGAACAGTTTCCGCCTCTACTTCATTTTCTATGTCTTTTCTAACCTCTTCCCGTTGGTGTGACTCTTCAGTTTTTCTCTCACTTCTTAGAGTTACGGCATTGACTTGCTCTCTTGGGTTCAAAAAAGGTTGTGACGACAACTTTGTTGATGCTTGTGATTTTAGTAAATTCATATTGGTTGCCATTTGCCCCGTCTATTATAGGTCTTTAACAGTATCATCATTCTTCTGTTGATATTGTAGGTGTTGTTGCAAAGTTGCATCTTCTTTTTGGGAAGTTTCATCTTGCTTTTGCATCATAACCTTCATCATTTCTAGACTAGTGCTCTAATTCTTTTGTTGAGATTGAGGCTGTGATTAAAATTGTGTTTGTCGAAAACCACCTTGTCGCTCATATGGAGTAGGAGTTGCAGTTGGCTTGTTTACATAAATGAAATTTGGATGATGTCTCCAACCTGGATTGTAAGTATTACAATATGTATCATACATTGGACTTGGATTAGGAAATAAAGCATTAAACTCGGGATCCTCTTCATATGGTGGAGCTACTACATAAGTTATACGATGAATTGTCTTTTCAGTGATTCTCAACCAATATTTTGAGTTTGGAGACTTTCCTATCTCGCTAACTCTTCTGACATTTGAGTCGTGTCTCGTATAAAATTGTTGTGCATTGAATGCCATACTCTCAATCAAATTAGTCGCCTGCGAGATCGTCTTCTCGGTAAGTGAACCACCAGCGGCTGCATCAATCAAATTTCTCTGTTCCAGAAGTAAAATCCTTCATAAAAGTATTGAATAATAAGTGTTGAGGATATGTTATGGTGAGGGAAATTCACCACTAACCTTTTGTACCTCTTCCAATATTCGTAGAGAGACTTCCCAGTAATTTTCAGAATGTTACTAATCTCTTTACGAGCGACAACCGCCTTAGAAGCAGGAAACTACTTCTCAAGAAATTGCCTTTTCATCTCAGTACATGATACAATACTCCCTGGAGGAAAGGTAATACAACCATTCTTCTGCTAAATATGTTAATGAAAATGGGAAAGTTTGCAGCATATCCCTATCACCGTCCTTAGTACCTTACCTAATACTTGTCCTCTTGTGCTGAAATACTTGAAGATGACAATTTGGATCTTTACTTGGAAGTCCGTTTAACTTCGATAAATGGTGAATCAGATTTGGATTCATCCCCACTGTGTCATTTAGATTAATACATAATTGTTACGAATCTAAACATGGAGACATTAACTCTCACAGCTTCTTTTCCTGAGGTGGAGAGCTTGTGTCGTTCACCATCTCAGATGTAGACGGTTCTTGTTACAAATGCTGACGTGCTTGTAATACCATTCCCTTACAAGATTGAATTATGCACCTCGGGTAATCACATTTTTTCGGTGCTAGAGATTAAGTACCTAAAACAAAAATTTAGAAAACAAAGTTAAAAACTAAAAAGAAAATCTAAAACAAAAATAAGAAAAAAACAACTAAAGCTACCGACTGCTCCCCGGCAGCAACGCCAAAATTTGATCGCTGTCATAGGTGCAATCAAATTAGTGATATTATTTACACTCAATTATAAATAATATAATGGAAGTCAAGTTCGTTCCCACAAAGAGAACATAGTTTTAGTTTTCGAAATGTCACAAAGGTTTTTTTTTTATAATTTAAAGTAAATAAGCAATGTAATTAAAGAGATTAAGTTGTAGGCAATAGAAATAGAGACAGAGGTGATCGAGGAATCCTTATTCGTTATTAAATATTCATCAGTTCATCATTAATCATAGATTATCACCAACCATAAGATAACAAGTACGCTTATCTATCCCCCAAATTCCTTAAATCACTTGACAACAGGTACGCTTATTCACAAGATTTTATCCGTCCGAACCACCTTGAGGTACACTTACAAGATGTAATTCAGTCGAATACTTTAGGATTTGTGAGTTAGGTGTGATCCTAGTAGTTACACTTAGTACGCTCGGTCGACTTGTTAGTGTTGTGTTTACACGCGATTGCTTTACATAATCCCTCTGCAAGGTTTCACGTTCTCTATTTGTCTAAGGAATTATTCAACAATTATGGAAATTCTAAGCCTCACTAGCATTAGATTAAATCAACAATTTAATTCAGTTGTCTACCTGAAAAATATATCAATCAATCATAATCATTCTTAATAATAAACACAAACGATAATCATATGAAAAAATCAAAACAGATTCATATATTAAATCAAATCATATTTAGAATTTAGAATTCATCCCCAATCAATTGGGTTTTTAGCTATTCATGGATGTAGAAGCACCCATGATATACATATAAGAAAAATGAAAATATATCATTACGGTTGATGAGAACCGCTCTGAAACCCTAGCTTTTTCTCCGTTGTATTGTTTCTTTCTCCTCTCCAAGCTTGCAAAGTAATGTCCAAGGTTTCTTCTTATTGTTATGGAAGTCCTCTTATAATTCACAAGATTTAGGTCTTCGAATCCATTCGGGACCAAGTTTTCTTGGTTTAGGAATCAAATCGCGCCAATGTTTTGTTCCAAAACTTGCTTGTGCCGGCATATGGTTGATTCAGTATGAACTGTGTCGACTTGGGACCAAAAAATCCAAATTTTCTGTCTGAAAAAGTGTGACTTCCGGCATGGTCGAGGATCTAGTGAACTTTGCCGATTTTGGACCAAAAACATATCGAAAAACTGTCCGAATTAGTGTTACTTCCGGCATGGTTGATAACTGTTCCGGCATGGTTGTGTTGTAGATCGTTTTTCTTTCGCTTCAACTGTTTTGCCCATAACTTCTTCGTCTGAACTCGGAATGACCTCATTCTTTCGCCGTTTACTTTGTATTTTCTTCCTCTTCAAGATGGTACTAAGAAATTATAGATTTGAGTGAATTGAACTAGGTGATCAGATCTTCTCAAGTTTTTCAGCATTATTTGCTTCTTTTCGTCGCACTTCTTCCACTTCTCTTGCCTCTAGACACTTAGATATCTGGAGAAAAGAAATAAGGTGTAAGTTTCTATAGAAAATTTTTAACAGAGATTTTACTCTCTGAATCGCCAGAGAAGATAGAGAAAAGAAAAGCATTAGAAAAAGAAAATTAAGTCGAGTTCTTCTCAACTCATATGGATAATGCAATAGTTCTACTACGGCACCTATTCAATTGGTTATGGGCTACCAAAAAAATCACTTTATTCTTCGTAACCGGGGTGCTCTGAGTAAAATAATTGGTTGCCTTAATAACGTTTGTTTGCAAAAAGACTATTTTACCTATCATACTAATTGGTTGATTTCTTATTCGTCTGATATCCGAATGACACGTTCAAGTATTTTATTTTTCATAATTTTTTGACATCTATCCAATGGTACCAGTTTCATGACCAAGGTCTCTTCTTATTGTTAAGAAAAGTAATGTCCAAGGTCTCTTCTTATTGTTATGGAAGTCCTCTTATAATTCACAAGATTTAGGAGTCTTTACATATGGTTCAGGGGATTTGATGGAATTATGTGTCCCTCGGTACGTTTGGTTGCCCCAATCCCCTGAAGTCATGTTTCCTACATGAATCACTTTTCCAACAAATCCTCCATATGGAGTCTGACCCTCTTTTTTAAGATTTGCTGCAAAATTTATTAAAGGATTTATGGATCCACTTTTTCTAATCCTAAAATTCTAATCCTAAAATCCCACATCTACACAATTTTAAGATTACGGGGGCAGTGTCAAACATTTTATGGACTTTAAAACGATAAAAATCTATGAATAAATCCGAAGAATTTTAACCGATTACCAAACGCATAAAGTATTTGCATTAATTTTGGGATATGTAAGCGCATAGGATTATAGATTTCTCGGAACTGTGAATTATGCAACCGATAGTTTGAGGGAATCTGGCTAGAATTGTTGCAATCTTTTATCATCTGGTAACTCAGAGCCTTGCAACTTAGATTCCAGTTGATAGGTCCGTGGGATAAGTACTGGAACAGATAATTGTGTAGGTGGTCCTAATTCCTAACAACCGGACACACATTATTGTAGATGTACTCAACAAAAAATAGTAATAGGATTTACTTACCATATCTGTGAGTTTTTAATCCATTTCCAATTATATCCTGCATCTGCTTAAAGGTAAGATAATTATCCATTCATCCACTAAAATAATCATCACCTCTATAATTAGTGACAAATACTTACTCCTCAGCTCTATCCATTTGTATTGACTAAGCCATATAAGATAGATATGGAGCTGCGACTAAACCGGACGCCAAATAAGATTGAAATAGAGCAGAATCTTCCTCAAAAGTGGAGCTTAAATGTGTTCTCTTTTCTATAAACTTCTTTGAGTTTGTCTGTACAGTACAGAGAGAGTGTCTGCACATACACACACAATCATTTTCTGCTCTTTTTTAACTTAACTCTCTCTCATCCAATCAGAAAATTCTCTCTATTTCCGGCGACAGAAAAGGAAGTAGAGGAGTAGAAGAAACCAAAATCTATCTTATTACGTAACTCATTCTCCCTCTTTTATTTTAGTAGTTTTAGGAATCTTTTTATAGATCCTTTCTTCTCCTCCATCTCCTTCTTCATTCTCTACACCTACCTACTCCTCCACCTGTAAACAAGGACTTCATTATTAGGGATTTTCTCTCTATTCACTTTCTTTTTTAGTTTTTTCTCTTTTTTTTTTGATCATCTTCTTCTTCTGTACTGTTGCTGAAACTGTTGTTAGGGTGAGTAAAAATAAAAGATGATGTGATCATCATCTATGCCTCTTCTTGTTCTTCTTTGTTTTGTTTTTTTGTAAAGGGGGTTTTTGTTAATGTGATTATTTTAGTTTTTTTTTTTTGTGGGTTTGATTGTTTTTGTTTTTTAGCATGTAAAAAAGTGATCTTTTTAAAAAAAATTTGATATAATAATATGTTTAAGTTTGCTGCAATTTGAGTTTGATGATTTTGTTGATTGCATGCACCTTAATTTTATAGTTGACTTTGAAAAATTGATGATGATGATGATCGGGGATTGGGGATTTCTAGCCTCTAAATAACTTCCAACTTATTTTGATCCTAGTTAGGATTTTTGGGTGTGAAAGCTACAAAATTTAGTTCAACTCAGTGCTCTGTAACATCAAGTATGATTCCCCAAATTGAGTATGGTTCACACTCAGTTATGTGGATTTTGCTAAGTTGTTTTAAGTAGGTTGACCTTTTAAAGTATGATCGTAATTTCCTAGACTTATTTGATTGGTGCCAATACTTGTAGGCTTCTACTGTTTTCTTTTTAGGGAACAAGAAAATCAATATCACTCTTTTTCTAGCGTTCCAAAACAATCATAGCTTGCGATTGAGACCAGAAATTAAGCTATATTTATAAGAGTTCTAATAGTTGGGAAGAAAAAGTTTTAAGTTCATATTAATCCTTAATTTCATTCTTCTCTTTGAAATGAGGTTCTTGTAATTAGCGTGTTTGTGCTTTTACCAAGTTTACCAGGATATTCTGTTTTATGGTTTTACAAAGGTTGTTGTACTGCATCGTAATTTAGTTTTGTAACCAGTTCCATACTTCCATTACAACTGCCAATTATGCTCAAATTGGCGTGTTTAACCTTTGCAGGTATTCTAAGATTGCCTCAGATTTGAGAACTTCATGATCCTTGATTCTTCTTTGTTCGCTTCCCAATAGCTAAAACTGATACCATGGAGCAGTTTTCAAATGGTTCATTCTCAAGTCGCTTTGAAGGTATTCCTTTTTTTGCTCTAATAATTCGGGGCGTTGTGCATAAATTGGTTCCCAGACATACATTGACGATCATGCTTATCACCTGTTGATAGGTATAGGCAAGAGTCCGTCTACAAATACTCGTAAGCAAGAGGGAAATGGTGCATGGAGGATTCCATTGGTGTCAGATGCATATCATGCATCCAGTGACGCAAGCCTGTTTTCGAGCTCATTGCCTGTTCTTCCCCATGAGAAGTGTATGCATCAGTTGTTCATCCTATAATTTACATTGCCTGTTCCTCTCAATGGGACTGATTTTTACCAGCTTGTTTCTTATTTTTTAACCAACAGTGAACTTTGGGGTTTCGGCATATGATGGTCAATCTGTTGACGATGCATCACCTAGTTTAGATAAACTCCATCAAGATGTAGAGGCTAATGATTCGCTTGATGATCTAGCCTTGCATGCGATTGGTAGTTTGCTTCCTGATGACGAGGATGATCTTTTAGCTGGTATAATGGATGATTTTGACCTAACTGGTTTGCCTAATCAATTGGAGGATCTGGATGAGTCCGACTTTTTCGGTAGTGGAGGGGGTATGGAATTGGACTTTGATCCTACAGATGGCTTGAGCATCGGTATGTCAAATGTTAACATAGGTGACGGCTCTGGTGGAAATGGGGCCACCCAATATGGGTTTGCAAATGGTGTGGGAGCAGTTGCTGGGGAACATCCATTCGGGGAGCATCCATCTAGAACATTATTTGTGCGTAACATTAATAGTAATGTTGAGGACTCGGAGCTGCGAACTCTCTTTGAGGTAAAATGATACCTCATTTTTCATTTATTCGGGTAGTTTTTTCCTTTGTGTCCAGCCTCTTACTGCTAACTTACTCTTGTCTACTACCATGGATGTCAAGAATGGAGACTGCCATTTTCTTTACTTACCAGAATTTTTATATTATAAGCCAACAAGTACAAAAGAGTGGAGTTATTTTACCCCCCACCTCCTTTACACTTATTGCCACAAGCTCAATGAATTTATTTAAGATTTGAATATGAGATAGCCTACACCCTTCATTTCATTTTTCAAAATCACTGAAACAATATCTATCATGAACAGGTAAAATTTCTTTATGTTCTAATCACTCTTATTTTTCTTCTAGCTTTCTTGCTTGAAATTTTGCTCGATCTGTCTTGTGATTAGTTAATTGCAATTCTGGTGGGGTTATGACCATGAGTCTTTCTAGCGGGCTTATTTTACAATTATCTACTTCTTTTAATTTCTCCTCATCCTTTATCTTAAGAAAAAAGCAATACAACCCTGGTTTGTCTGATGCTAACTGCAGATGTGTTGGAACAATTTGGATAGCCTGAAAAAGTTTATTTATGCATATTCAGAACTCTCTCTGTTGTTTCGCTCTGCCGAATGATGATCCATAAGTTCCATTTTGAATGTAGTGGTTGCTAGATTCTATAGATTCCCCCGGTGTCTAATGGACTATTTTGTCTCTCAAATCATGTTCATATTCTTATTCTTACATTCTTCGACCAATATTGATATGGACGCAGATTCTTTTCGAAGGTGCATGTGTTATTAGTGATTCTATCATTGATGAGTCTTCATCATCTTTATAATCTTGTCATGCTTTATAATTTAAAAGGAAACATGAGAACCTGTAATTATATTATGTTATATTATTCTCAGACTTGCTCATTTGGTGAATGTCTTCTTGTGCAGCAATATGGTGACATTAGGACTCTTTACACTGCTTGCAAACATAGGGGCTTTGTGATGATATCTTACTATGACATCAGGGCTGCTCGAACAGCTATGCGTGCATTACAGAACAAACCTTTAAGGCGAAGAAAACTCGACATTCACTTTTCAATTCCGAAGGTTAAAGATAACTTTGACATCGTGTTATGCGCTGTTAGTTTAGCATCAAGCCTGTCTTATATGCTTTGTTTTGTTTTTTCCGCTACCCAGGATAACCCTTCGGATAAGGATATGAATCAAGGAACTCTTGTTGTCTTTAACTTGGATCCCTCTGTTTCAAATGATGACCTCAGACAAATATTTGGGGCGTATGGGGAAGTCAAAGAGGTGCAGACTCTATTTGCTTCCTTAAATATTTTTTTTTTTAACAGTTTCTCTTTTATGATCACGGTGAACATTTGTACTTTCTGACAATCGTTTATTGAGCAAAATCCAGATCAGGGAGACACCGCATAAGAGGCACCATAAATTCATTGAGTTTTATGATGTAAGAGCCGCAGAAGCAGCTCTTAGGTCATTAAATAGGAGCGATATTGCCGGAAAACGCATTAAACTTGAACCTAGCCGTCCTGGTGGAGCTCGTAGAAAGTGTGTATTTACTCTTTACTTCTTCCCTTCTGCAGTTATCGAAGGCTTGTATTTGGTATCTTATGCATTACGATTCGACGCCCATAGACTGGCAGTTTTGCCGGGTCTTCCTTAGTTTCTTTTTGTATTTGTTAATTTATGCTGTATGCTCAGTGCAACTGGGTAAAGTTTGAGTTTCTCTTATGTGTATACTGAAAGCTCCTATGTTTATTCATGGTTCTAATATTTTGAAAGAGTGACGTTCATAGCTTTCCAGCGTTATCTTGAAGTGCATATTACAAATGCTTAGATAGATTAAAATTGTTTTGGCTCACGTACATCCGAGTGATTCTTTTGATTATGTAATGACTAGCCATTCATGTTCTTGAACAATTTGTTACGATGTTGATTAACTGTTCCTTTTATTGTAGCTTGCTGCAGCAACTGACTCAAGAGCTGGAACAAGATGAAACCAGAAGTTTTCGAGTGGGTTCGCCGGTAGCTAGTTCTCCTCCGGGTAACCAATTTGTAGCCTTCTATGCTCGGTTTCTTATTTTATTTAGTCGTCGAACTGTTGTAAATGCAATTTCTCTCACTTGCTCCGCCTGGTTTGGAATTTTGTCACAGGGAATTGGGCACAAATTGGTAGCCCTGTGGATCACAGTCCCTTACAATCTCTAAGTCAGTCTCCTGGTTTGGGGAATATGAGTCCTATAAATGGGAACCATTTGCCTGGATTAGCTTCACTTCTGCCTCACCATGTATCGAACTCTGTGAAGATTGCACCCATAGGCAAGGATCACGGAAGGGGTAATAGCATATTTTCTAACACAAGTTCACCGCATGCTGCTAGTTATCATAATTCTCATTCATTCCCAGATCAAAATTTGAGTGCGAGTCCAAGAACAGTTTCTTCTGTCGGTCCATCTACTTCAAATACTTCAGGCGTTGGGACTTTATCCGGACCTCAATTTCTCTGGGGAAGTCCAACTCCCTACTCAGAACAAGCCCCTAAATCCTCTGCGTGGCAGGCTCAGCCTTCTGGCCGTCCATTTACATCCAGTGTACAGGGACAAGGATTTCCTTACTCCAACCGGCATACGTCTTTGCTTGGTTCGTCGCAGCACCACCACCATGTTGGATCTGCCCCAACTGGTGTTCCTTTTGAGAGGCGCTTAGGGTTTCTTCCGGAGTCACCTGATACATCCTTCATGAACCAATTATCTTATGGGGGCATGGGATTAAGCCACAACGAAGGGCACTTCATGATGAATGTTGGTGCTCTATCTAGAAATATGTCTGAAAATGGCTCGCCAAATTTGAGAATGATGTCCTCCCCAAGGCCAAGTCCCATGTTCCTTGGTGTAAATCCTTATCCTGGGTTGGGAGCCAGCAGCTTCGAGGGTCTGGCAGACCGTGGACGTAGTCGAAGAGTTGAAAGCAGTGGCACTCAGATCGACAGCAAGAGACTATACCAGCTTGACCTGGATAAGATTATTAGCGGGGAGGATAAACGTACTACACTAATGATAAAAAATATACCAAATAAGTACGTCTAATGTTTAGTTGTTTTAGTTATGGATTTTGATCCTTTTAGCTTTTGCAGTCAGAGGTAAGGCTTAAGTTACTAATTTTGGTTGCTTCATTTTTCTTTCTCTTCAGGTACACTTCGAAGATGTTGCTTTCTGCTATTGATGAATATCATAAGGGTACTTACGACTTTCTGTACTTGCCAATTGACTTTAAGGTAATATCTTTGGCATTTTTTGAAGGATTATCAGCATTGTCCTCTATTTGAATTGTTATTCATGGTCATGGCTGTATCTGATTGCAGAACAAATGCAACGTGGGTTATGCGTTCATTAACATGGGTTCTCCGTCTCACATTATTCCTTTCTATCAGGTTCAGTCACAGCACCTTGAATAAAGTTTTATTGTTTACTACCAAAGCAAAAGATTCTCAATTCCACATGCCATTTATTTACTGTGTACTTTACTTTCCGCAGGCATTCAATGGGAAGAAATGGGAGAAGTTCAATAGTGAAAAAGTTGCTTCTTTGGCATATGCTCGAATTCAGGGAAAGGCAGCCCTGGTTACCCACTTCCAGAACTCTAGTTTGATGAATGAAGATAAGCGATGCCGTCCTATTCTCTTTCACTCCGAGGGTACCGGAAGTGGTGATCAAGTAAGTAACATCATTGATTATTCATTTTTTCTATCATGGGAATGCTCTAGCTTATACACAAAAGGATGGAAGGTTCCTGTTGAGATGCTGTGCCATTAGAAGCATCTGTTTATAATTCTAGAGCTCTATGCACCGCATACTTGTTCTTTTAATGTGTGTTTTAAAGCTTCTTTGCCTAGAAAGGTACAATTGGAATACAGGGATTAAAGTGTTTTTTGGGCCATGTATAACGTGAAGATGGCTCAAAATGAGCCATTTTGGATCCATTTGTTCCCCTTAATGTTAAAGATATTGGTACTATCTTGTTTCTCTAACCGATTTGTGAACCATTTATGCTTTTGGCGAGATGATTGCTAAGAGTTTCACGAAAGTCTTTCCTTTTTCTTATGTTCGATGCTAGCCAAACTATAGAACTGATTGATCTTTTTGACGCTTACAGATCATCCCAGAAGGGTTCCCTTCCAACAATTTGAATATATGCGTGCGCCAACCAGATGGCTCATACTCTGGAGATTCTCTGGATAGCCCTACTTTGGGTGAGAACTAGAAGAGTTAACCGTTTGTCAAAACATCGTCGTCAGAACATGACGAAGTTCTGATACAAGTAACTTATTTATCGCTAATTGTTTCGTAAATACAACTGTGCAAATTGGGTAGAGAGAATCCAAAAAGAGGAAGAAGAAAAAAGAAGTGGGAGAAGTCTGTATTATAAGTTGTCCTGTCCTCAGCAAGCGAAAAGGAGGATTTTTTGTTTTTTGTTTATGTGCAGAAATGGGAACTTGGAAATAGAGAAGAAAGGGAAGCAAATATGTCATTGCTGATGCTGTGTAAGTACAGTGGTCATCAATGTGATTTCTATCTCAAGTTATCCTTTTTGGTTTTTCGAAAAAGGAGGGGTTGAACTGGTTACTGCAAATATGAATACATGTTTATATATGGGGATGATACATTTGTATGTATGGGTAGTCTAAAATCTTACAGGATGATTCAAAAGTTGGCTTACCAAAAAAATGTATAGAGTGAACATAACTGACGATGCTTTTGTAATTTCATCCTTTTTCATGAAAGAGTATATATGAATATGACTCTTTTTTGTTTCATCTTGCTGTGAAGTAAATGTACAAAGATTTGGAAGCCTGACTATCACTTCTCTTGTTACAGTAAAAGAAGAAAAAAAATCTATTACACTAACATTGGTGAGGCGTCTGACCAGTGTTTATGCTGGAGAGCCTTTTGTTTCTACAACTGATGAAATCTGCAATTGCATTCCTTGGGCCACCAGTCATGTTTTGGCCATGGCCAACAACAAAAAGAAAGAAAAACTACACAAAACCAAACATCTTATTGCAAAATTAAACCATTGCCTGTCAAAATTTTGCGCATGTTGCAATGAGCTAGCTGGACTTGTTAACATGCCAACACATCATTTGATTGCAAACATGTTTCCCAAGTAGTTGGAAACTTGATATGAATGAGGAAGAAACATTTCGTTGGTTCCCTGATATAACGAATTTGACCATTCATCATCCTCAGAAGCTTCCTTGACAAGCTTAACCCTACACCTTCCGGTGAAGACCACTGCGTTCCTCCACTGACCATATCTTGTACGAGTTCAGGAGGTAGTCCTTCTCCAGGATGAGCCAATCTACATGCACAATAGTTTGTGTAACAATCAGCCAATATACATACACAATGGTTTGTGATATTTCAACAATCATCAAGAAGTATCATATGCTCAAATTAAGTTGTCATTTCACTTCATTTTCTCTTATACGCACAAATCTCAACAAAGACGGTATACAAAAATCAGTAGTCGGAAAAGTGGTTAACAGATCTTCAGAAAGACATCCAGAAGAATGTTAGAAAATCATTGTTGCCATACAACCACATGGAAATGATATACCATCACTTGCATATACAGAATAAAGTTTG
Organism: Papaver somniferum; assembly: GCF_003573695.1. Taxonomy (NCBI): domain Eukaryota; kingdom Viridiplantae; phylum Streptophyta; class Magnoliopsida; order Ranunculales; family Papaveraceae; genus Papaver; species Papaver somniferum. The sequence goes on from NC_039358.1 coordinate 23,032,501, forward strand.
TCACAATCATATACCTGAATTGTAACTGCAAAACTGTTCCTGAATCCTGATATAAAACAGAGCTGAGTTCAACTTCAATATTTACCCAACCCTCGGGGGATGGTGCATGGTGTACTATATGTAGCAGAAAAGCTGTTAGAAGTTGTTGAAGTCTAATTTGATCCCCGTATATGGATAGTGTTTTGGTTTTCTCTGAGATTTCATAATTGAGCTGCAATTTCTTTTCTGTCAACAAAATCATTACTTGACTAATAATTGCATCCATAGCAATTCCAAGTGAAAACCAGTCCTTATGTAGCTCCATAGACCTGCTAGTACGAGTAAGGAGAATTTTGGGTTTAGTGTTACAAAAAGGTAAACCAAAATTTAAACAATGAGATCCCATACAAATGCTAACCAGACATAGAATCTCGAAGAAGACTTACCCTTTCTCAATACTTTCTAAACTGCAATCCTCAATGATCTTTACCATCTGCTTCTCACATGCATCACTGGTCTTCAAAAGCCGCTTCATTTGATCTGATAGAGAACTAGACTCCAGGAGTTTGTGGGCAAAACGAACTCCACCCAAAGGCGCTTTTGTCTCTTCTTGAATGTATGCCAACTCCTTAAGTCTCACAAGACACTTCCTCTCTTGCTGGTTTTGCACATCTTGTATTAGGTCTGGGACTGCCATTTGGAGGAAGCAAAAACATCCAATGGTATTCCCTTCCATATCAACCCTCTTATTCGCTGTTAGCACAAACTTACAGTATTCCCCTCGTTTATCAAAAAAAACAAATGGGAATTTCAAGGTAACGTGACTACAAATTGCCTGATACAAGAGGACCATAAACTCAGTGATAGCACCTTGATCTTTCAGCTGGCACAACTTCCCAAATATTTCACCAGCAAGTATTTTACCAATAACTTCTCCCTTTGTCCAACCTGTTAGCTTTTCCATTGCTGTGTTCCACTCACAGCAACATGCATTCTCATCTGAAGCAAATATTGGTGGAATCAACGGATCAAGACTTTGTATGATAGCTTTGTAATCTCCCTGCAATCGGATAAATTTATCCATGAGAGCTTTCTCTTTCGTGACATCTTGACCCATGAAGGATACACCAACAACATTGTCTGAGCAGTTCTTAGTGGTACATGCATTTGCAACTATATATACAGCCTCATTTTGCTGCTGCGACCCAAAAGTTCTTAGTTTTATCTGAACATTTTTACTCTCCTCTCCTGGAGAAATAAAACCAAGGAACAATGATGTTTAGAAATTCTAGAGCTAGAGAGAAACGTAGAAAACATATATGAAATATGTTGAGCGTGGTTTAATCTGAGAATCAGTTGAACACTAAATACAATTTTTCTTTAGAAGGAAACCCCTAATTTCTTACTTTTGACAACGCAATGAGAATTAGTGACACATAATTGATATATCGAAATGGGTAAAAATCATGCCGAAACTTGAGCACGAGTTGGAAGTTCGAACCTTTATGAACTACTGTTGCCATTTTGAAAATCTTGTAAAGAGTGCTTACCTTGCAGAGCTCGAGAGAGATGATTATCAACAGTCTCACGGGATTCTTCACAGACAAGCTCATTAATTAGGGATTTACCCAAAGCTCCTGTTTCTGGTAACCCTGTCAATTCAGCAACTTTGGTGTTCCAACCATTGACGTTACCATGAGAATCTACAGCAATAACTGGGACAATTGCTGTCTCGATCAGGTTGACCATTTTGGAAGCCACAGATCTGAGTTCATCCACCCCTTCAGTCATCAGTTGCCGCTCAATTGATATACCAGTACCACTTTGACCTCGCATTATCAGTTGTAGAGAATGGATAGCATTCATTTCCAAAAGTTCCCATGGCAAACTTTTATATTTTACTTCCTCAAGGAAAGCCTTAAACGACGACCTAGGGTGCATCTTGCCATCATTATCTTTATCCTCAAGATGATGCTTAGCTCCTCCCCATTTAACTACTTTTTCAGTGCGAGATCGGAACCAGAACAAGAAATCTTTCGAATTTATTCTTACAGTGGCCATGCCACAAACCACATCAAGGAGCAACTCTGCACCAGGGTACCCAGCATCAACCAAACTATCGGTAGTAAATCCTGTTGATTCACTATCATAAGTAAGCAACCAATCTGCAATATCTTGTATCTGTTTTTCATTTGGAGTAACACCCAACAATTGACATTTTCCTTCATAATACAATGCAGCTCCATCACACTTCACCAGGTCCATAATATTTGGAGACTGAGTCACAATCCCAAATGGGACATCCCTGAGGAGCATATCACACAACAAGGTTTGCGTTTTGAGAGTTTTTTTCTCCTCCAGTTGTGACACCAAATTAAGTTCTCTACGCAAATGTAGACCAAATGCTTGAATGAGGAATTCACAAGCGTAACGCAGGGGAAAAGGAACGTAACGTGGTGAACAATGGTGACAAGCAACTAAACCCCAAAGCTTTAACGACCCATTCTCATTTATAAGAATCGCCATAACAAGGGAAGCAATTGAACCCATATTGGCCATATACTGTGTATGACAAGCATGCGGTGATCGAACGGTTGAATTCACTAACAACAATGGTTGCTTTAGTTCTTGGCTTTGAATAACTGGAACAGGATCTGAATGACAATCATATATCATCCTAACTCGGTTTTGTTGGAACAGAAATCGAGCAGCTTGAGGGATATCTGTTGCAGGATAATGCAATCCTAAATAAGGCTCCAAATCAGACCTCCTTATCTCGGAAATAACCTCACCATGTTCATCTTCATAAAATTTGTAAACCATCACCCTGTCATATCCAGTGAGCACCCGGACATCTTCAACTAAGGTATCACAAGCGGCACCAATATCTCCACCAGGAACTGACTGCAACCTGGAAATTGCTTGAACAGCGAATCTCTGTGACTGCATGGAACCAGCAACAGAAAATGCAGGATCACCGGATAAAACTGGTTCGAAATCAATAACAGTTCCAACATCATTCCTGTGTAGTATGGCATAAAAAGGTGACTGGGTGCTTACTGAATGGACTAATACAGGGTTCGACAAAGAAATATCGAAAGAAGCCGTAGCTTTTGTGAGAGAATCTCCAGAGGAATGTGTGAAAAATGTTCGAGCATCTAAGCCTAGAAGAATTTGATATTCTGAGTTATCGGTACAATCATTTAAAATATCCAAAAGCCGGATGGTGTTCTCGCTGTAAGCAATGATTCTAAAAGAAGGTTCCTCAATGGTAATCATACAACCAAAAGACTGAATAAAACCACCTCTTTGAATTTTAGTAAGATAGGCAGAAATTTGTTGTTCAGGTACTGGTATTTTAGCAGAATGAATTAATTCTGGATAGTTAAAAGATGTACCTGATTTACTACTTGATTCGAAATCAGCAAGAAGATTAGCATCTTCGTTATACTGATCATTTGCTTTGTTCTTCTTATTGTTTGTTGATGATGTAGAAGGAGAATTCTTCTTTGTTTTGGTTCCCCTGCTATTTGAATCCATTTTCTGTTTTTTTTTCTCACAAAATCAAAACGCAGGTGTAGGTGGGTTTCTTCAGGAAGTTCTTTTCTGTCTGTACATATCTCTAATTAAACCAACTCAAAAACTACTAAAAAACTTCTGAACCTACAGGAACGAGAAAGAGAGAGGATGAAACTTAAACCAGGAAGAGGAGATTATTAATAAGAATGTGAAATGAGTATTACTGAAAACTGTCTAGTATTTATTTAGGTAGAGTGGACTATGGAAATAAAACGAAAATCTGTGTTGTCTGAATCTGGGTACCAAAACAAAAGCAAAAAAACTGGTTTTTTTTTTCACCGACTACAAAAGTGTAAAAGCAATAACTATAAAGCGGCATCGAAAATAGAAACGCCACTTAAAACTCTTCTTTAAAACCCCCAGATAAACCCTTTCTCTGAATCCGTGTGCTTTTGTACTGTGTGGTCTTGTCCGTCAGCATATTATGATAAAAGCCAGTCTCAGAAAAAGTCAGAACATCTCTGGGAGTTCTGATTGTCTGAACTCTTAGACCGGAACTGCTTGACGCCCCCAGCTCTTAAACCTGCTTTCGTTTTAGCAGGGATGTATGTTACACATCGTAAAGATCATTCAAACACAAGCCAACAAATCTCATCTGCCCGAGGACTCCAGTCATCCCAGAATATGAATATCTCGAAGGGTTATTACCTGATCAAATCATTATGTTATGAATCGAACTGATAATTAACCCTTGAGTAGAGAAAAGAGAGCAGCGAGATGACAAAAACTCGACGGTCATGGTGAAACTGTAATGTCAATATATCAACCAAAACCCCCATAAGTTATTTTGCCCTTCAGAAATATTTTCATCCTGTTTTAGAGTGCTCTTTATGTTAGAAAATATTTCCATTTTTCTTTTACTAAACTTGCAGACAGAGTTTGAACCTTACTTCCAGCCTAAATCCAAATATTCAAATCTATAACACTGCACAATGATTGGTCATCTTTGAAGTAAATGATTGAACAATCTGAAGTCTGAACTAAACAGTGTGATATTGAAAGTTGACAATGTCTTATTTCTAAGAACAAATTCCAAACATACCCAGATATTTTAGTGCACTTACAAAAGAACATTTTATTTCTAAGGGACTTGATGTAAGGGAAAAACATTTTATTTATTCTTCAGACGAATGTTACCACCTCTATAGTTGTATAAAGCATATTATTAGCTTTTCACTAGAAAACTTAAGGCAACTAAAATGCAAAAAAAAAAAAAAAAAAAAAAACCCTGATCTAGAATTATGAAAAGTAAAAATATTAGTCAAAGAGATTGAAGAAGATTGAAAACAGCTTCTCTGTCCGGCATGCTTGGGATTGCCCCTTTAACTTGAACACAGAGAGAAGCTGCTGCAGCTGCAACACCACAAAACATTGCGACTATGACACTTGTTCTATTTATGAAAATGAAAAAGAAGTGACAAAGTTGTAAAACAAGTTGACGCTGTCCATACCAGCAAACCTCAAGCATTCCCTTACGGACTTGCCCTCGACGAGCGCCACAGAGAAAGCAGCAGTGAAAGTATCACCAGCCCCAGTTGTGTCGAGGACTTTTTTGGCTGCAATCATGGGCTGTTCAATTGGTTCCTCTCCCTCTACAAATACAGCTGATCCTTTTGTCCCAAGTTTTACCAGGACTTGTTTGGCACCCTGCAAAAGTGTGAATGAGTTGGAGTAGTGCTGGTGATATTTAAAACACTTTGTTAGTCAAAAAGAGAAGTGCGTTACTCATGCTCAGTCTACTCCCTTCGTGAATGAGTTGGAGTAGTGCTGGCATTCTGCCTCTTGCATAGCACATACCATAACATAAATGCTCTTAGGGTACCAATCAGCTAGGCAGCAAATGTGATGATGGGTACTTGATGATTCACAGTTTTTTAAGATCATACCAGTTTCATCACCAGCATGACAGTCAGAATTTGGAATCATTGGGTGTAAACTTATTGTTTTCTCAAAAAAATCAAAGTTGAACAAAATCAAATTGAAATCAACAAAAGTGCTAATTTTAATCTTTCAAAACCTGGACAAGCTCTTGTAGTGCTCCAAAGGAATGCATTAGAGTTCATAATTTGGTTCTTTCACGATAAAGATCAGACGTACGGTTGGTATCCTAAATCTGTTTCTTGGAAAGTACATATTTCTACACCTAGTTCACCAGACCCGGACATATGATTTTCATTTTCATATTTACAAGCATTGTACATCTGATATATTGAAATCAAATGAACAGATTCAATACTATAACAAAACAGCGGCACCCTTGATTTCTCTAGTAATATACTCACCGTCTTTATCCAAACTAAGCACAAAATTGTTATCAAAATTTGAGCAAAAGTAACTTCACTTGGTTAAAAAAAAAAAGAACTTTAGGCCAGCAACATTTGCTAGTCAGCACTTACTCAGTACTACTAGATTGAAACTCACCAATTCATGACATTTTGCTACAGCTTGGCTAATTTGTTCAAAACTTTCAGTCGGCATTCCTGTCAAACGCGCCAATTCAGTTTCATTTGGGCTCAAAATATCCACATGAGTTAGTAACTCTACAGGAATTGGTCCTTCCATTCCGCCAGTATCTAGAATCACTGGAACACCTGCACTCCTTGCAGCCTGAGCAAAATTCCAAGTTTCAAATCAAAATGTGAATAAAAGTATACATAAAAACACCACATTCCACAAGCATTTATACAAGATAATAACACAGGCTCCAAACATGGAATCCAAATAGTAGCCAAAACCCCAAGTTCAACAAAAAGTCATTGTTACATTAAAAATAAAGTAGAAAAGGCAAAGAATCCTGACCTTAGCCACTTGAATATTGACAGAATGAGGTATTTCTCTCTGAAGCAAAACAATCCCAGCATTTTTAATAATATCTAAATCTTGATTCGATAATGTATGAGGCCAACAAGACATATTAGCACCACCAACAATGATGATAGAATTCTGACCATCAGCTTGTAGCATAACAACAGCATGTCCAGTAGGAGCAGATGAAACAGTATTAAGATGATCAATATAAACACCACTATCTCTTAACGCCTCGGTAATCAAATTCCCATGTGCATCTTCACCAACTTGACCTAAAAAGTATGTTGGATAAGATAGTTTACCACTACAAACAGCTTGATTAGCACCTTTACCACCAGCTAAGGTCTGGCCTGTTTTAGCTGATATAGTTTCACCTTCTTTAGGAAGTCTATCAATTTCAACATAAATATCAGCATTAGCTGAACCAACAACAACCAATGGTGGGTTATCAGTTTTGGGTGTTAGGGTTTTGGAGGAATTGATTGAAAAGGGTGGACATTGTTTTGTTTTTGTTGCTGATTTTGTTGTATTCAGGTAATTTGTATTTGTGTTTAGGGCTTTCTTAGTGGATTGCTGTTGGGTTCTGTTGTTGTCGTTGGTAATCCAGTTTTGTGATGTTGAATATGTAATGCCTCTCATAGTTCTTTCTGTTTATTGGTTACGGAGTGGAAATTGATTGATGATGATTATGGGGAGGGATTTTAACAAAGAAGAAGAAATGTGATCTGAAAATTGGGATCCACTTAAATATATCGAATTTTCATCCCGTACTAATCTTAATCCGAGTCACCACCACATCACCAAATTAATTTTTATCTTGAAAAATTTATCATTTGGTCCTCGGCCTAGAAGAGAAATTATATTTTGGTACTTCTTAGGTGGTCACAACTCACAAGACCGTATGGTCCAGCGGAAAACACATTTTCTGTTTGGTCCGTAATTATTTGAAAATATAAAATGGATAAAAATAGATAATTAATAGGGGAAAGGCTACTTCTACTAGAGGGAAAGCTGACGTTGGTCTACGATATTTGACTTCTGGTCATCATTAGGTGGATTTAAATAAACTTTCCCCTTATCAAAATATATTTTTGGAATTTAGTATCCCTTGTCACCTTTAATCTTCCCAAACTAATTGTATTTCCATGTTCCTTTTAACCCTAATTTTTTTATTATTAATTACGTGTTAACAAACCCTAGATAACATTCAAATATTGAGATTATTAATTTGATCTCGAGTGTTAAAGAAGATATGATGTTAATTAGTATATTGGAGTTGTTTTTGCTATCGGAGTTGTTCTAGCAGAACTGTAATCTCTCTTTCGCTTTCATCAATTATTGTATTTTTTTTGAGTTGGTATTCACCATATACTGTAGCGTAGGATCCATTCAGACTTTCGTTAAAAGAGAGATTCGATATCACATACATGTACACCCATTTGACGGACCAAACAACGTCCATGTATTTTCTCACCATATTTATGGGTTCAATGTAGCTTTCTCTTACACCTCAAATAAAAAAGCATAGTATGAATTGCTCTCCTTCTGAAATCTTATTCCATCATGAGTCTTATTCACCTTGTTAAGCTTTTAGAATTAGAATTCTTGGGAACAATGTACTGGTCAAAAAAAAAAAATCTCGGTAACAATGCATTGTTTCTGGTATCTCTTTAAGATTTTAGCGCCATGGATGCACTTGAAATCATGTGAGTTTTAACTTTAGTATGATTGTGCACCAAAGAATCGTACAGTAAATAAATTAAATTTCTTTGTATTAATCTTTTCATGGTTAAACTTAATATTTTGGCAGAGACTTTAGCGATAACGATTTGCGATAAGAATTTCCAGATTTTCTTGCCATCTTTCTCTAAACTGGCAATAACGCCGATAAACATAAGAGTACGAATAATAAAACCACTGACATAGGTGATCTAGCATGCATCCACCTTGAAACAAAACCTACGACCATCGAATACGAAGACGATCACCGATACACAAATCCTAATTTATATGAAGTGATATGAAAGAAAACACGATGTACTTCAAGTCCTGAACGAGATAATAGAACATCGAGAGCCCTTCAGGATCCTGATCTTCGAAAAGAGACCCAATCTTGGCAGTAGTAAACTAAACATGCTCATTCCCCATCACAATCTCAAGTTCTCGTATCCCGGCACGATATGGCTCTGGCCATTTGTCATATCTACCTTCATATCTCGCTGCTAGAGATGATCCTAAACTCCAAAAAAAAGGGGGGGGGGGGGAAGCTTATTATCAAGTCCACCAAATATTGACTAGATGTCAAATATCCAAGACCGTATTGGCTTTCCCTCTAGTAAAAGTGGTTTTCCCTTTATTAATTATCTAAAAATAAAACGCGAAATTGGGGGATAAAAAAACTAATTGGGGGATATAGATTACTTCCGCCAACCCATGGTGTGTGCTAAGGGGTGATTTTTGGGTATGAAAATACTAAAATACCCTTTGCTCAAAATAAAAATCAAAAAACTTAAAATCAAAAAACAAAATCATATCCCCCATTTATCCCACTCCCTTTCAAATTAGAGTTTTCCCCACTCCCTTTCAAACTCTAAATTTTTCCCACTCCCTTTCAAATTCTCTTCCCTTTTAAATTTTCCCCATTTCCCCACTCCCTTAAAAACGTTTTTTATTTTATCATTCGGAAGCGATGAGGACCATGCTGGTAGTGATGAATATCATGCCGGTATTGATGAAGACCATGTCGGAAGTGATGAAGACATGCTGAAAGTGATGAAGACCAATGCCGGCATAGATGAAGACCATGCCGGTAGTGATGAAGACCATGTCGGAAATAAAAAAAAATTACATCGCCGGAAGTGATGAATATCATGCCGGAATTGATGAAGACCATGCCGGAAAATGGTGTCGGCATACTTGGTAACTAAAATTCAATGCCGGAACTGAGTGCCGGCATGCTCGATAGAAATCTATCAATGCCGGTAGTCAAGTGAAAAAAAATTGAAGTTTCCTCGATACTTTTCATCATGTGCCGGCATAGAAATTTAAGCAACATACTATGCCGGCATAGATACCGGCATGCTCGAGAATTAACTGACTGTGCCGGAAGTGGACTGATTAAAACCAAAAAATTTAGGTTTTGAAGATCAAAACCAGAAAATTTTGTAACGAGAACACCCCGGAGAGTGGCAAACATTTATGAAAATTTCCAACAAATGCCGGCATGGTTTTTCCGGTAGAATACAATGCCGGCACCGAGCTATTTCAGCTGCAATAATGGTGGATTCAAAGAAAAAAAATTAAATTTTCAACCTCTTAGCAGCAATTCTCTCTTCACAATCGTCCTCCACTTTCACCAAAAAAAGTTCCCTCTCAATTTTTTTTCCATCTTTCTACTCTCATCTCATTCACCCAAATACAAATACACACTAATCATTTAACAAATACTTAAGATTTTTACTAATTATTATTAACCACTAAACCTGATTAGTGAGGGGTAGATTATGATTTAAAAAAAAAAATACTTAGATAAGGGGTGACCCTGATTTGATATTTGGATCCAGTTTTTGTCTTTTTTCTCTATCCCCCAATTAGTTATTTTATCCCCCAATTTCGCGTTCTAAAATACCCTTCCATACTATTTTAGCATTAATTTCCTTAACTTTTCTACTTCCATAATTATTTGAGTTCATGCTCTCTGATGAACTCTGAACTTCCTACTTTTTTTTTGTAGGTGTTCATTCTGTTTGATGAACTATCAGGTGTCTGGTAATGCTTTTTATTGATTCGAGTTCATTCTTAAAATGAAAACACAACAAAAAATTTATTATTATGAACAAAAATCAGAGTTCGTTATTTCAAATGAACAACCACTCAAAGTTCATTATTATGAACAAAAATCAGAGTTCATTCGTAAAAATAAACACCTATCAAAGGCAAACTAATTCAACCCTAGAACAGAGTTCATTCTTTAAAACGAACATACAAAAAAAAAAACAGAGCTCATTTTTTCAAATGGGATTGATAAATTGAGGTAGATCAATAGAAGAATTTTAGAAGTATGGGTCAATGATTTGAACGAAGGAATAAGGCATGGTCTAAAAATTCATAAGAAGGTATTGAAGTTGAGCCTCTTTGCTGGTGTTGTTTCCATTGATCGAGCTATAAGTTTGATGTTTGTTCATTATGAGTCAGAAGTCATATTTAAAGCTGAGAAGGAGAGTAGTGAGTTGTAGGTGATGTCGGTTTGATGTATAAATGTTGATTGTCTGTTGTTTGAGAGATTAGGTACAAGCATCACACTAGAACATAAAATGAGAATGCCATTAGTGAGAGTTGATACCGCAGCTGCAGTTGGAGATGATATATGCGAGAATGATGTATCTTTGCTATCTGTAAGCACATTGTATGTAATTGAACGGGTATGTTGCATAATATGTGTTGTCTAAATTTTCTCACGAGGAATATCTGTCACAGTTCCTTACTAAGTCATTATTAGCGCGATTGGCAATTTTACTTTAGTAGAATTGGCAATACTATTTTATGGTATTTATTAGAGGAATAGGCAATATTACTACTAGCACGGGATGCCATGTAATATTATATATACAATATTGATATATTTGGGCAAAGTTAGACGTATGCACATTATACTTGATTGCTCGATTTATGTACAATCTTAATAGTAATTTCAGAACCATGGTTGGTATACAATGTAATGTGTGTGGTATAATTTTTCTCGCGAGAAGTGTCTGTGATTTATCCACAACTTCCAGGTAAATCTTATTAGTGGGATTCACAATATTACTACATATCATGGTATGCAGTGCAATACATTATCTATATTATATTAGTGGTACTCACAATACTATTTATTAACGATATTGACAATATTATATATACGTACTGGTATTTGGGGAACTACTCATGCGCACACTATGCCGGTTGTTGTGATATGTGCAGATTGTTGGGTGTAAAAGGTGTTTATTGTTTTCTTTTACCTTTGTACATTAACTAGAAATAACTGGTGCCGTAACGGCACGACATGAGGTTAACAGAGAGTACTAATAAATATGTAGAGATAGCTCGTGCCATAACGGCACTGCTTTAATATGATATCTGACTGGTGTAATTTTTCTTTTTTTACGGACTTTAAATCGTATTCCTTTGCAAGATAGTTTTCTATTTTGTTTTAAGCGAAAATAATGTCTATAAATACATTGTAAAATTATTCATATATATTATCCAAAAACGAACACAAAATAATTTAAGTAATAGCATGTATGCATATCTCACTTATGAGTTATGAATAGAAATAAACAAATAAATTTGATTTCCCATTAGATTCATCATGCCACCACTAAATCCAATTAATGCACGTATGATATATTGTGATCTCATTTAATGTTTCTTTGAATATCTTGAGTTAAGAATTTATGCAATAATTAAAGATTAATAAATTTTGATTCATAATTAGAGGGGTTACAGAAACGACGACCGTCAGATGTCTTTCGCTGGGATGAGACTGGGATGGTCGGATGCAACGTTTGTCTCTCAAAATGTTATCCGTCTGTCCAAAGCTCAAAACCGTATGTTGTTTTGTATTATAGATTATTTATCTTTTGGTAGCATATTGGTGATTACTTGAGAAATATGTATGTTTGCACTGAGCAGTGAGCATCCTTCGGGATGATGTGCTCACTCTTTTTCGGTTTTGTTTCAGTAGTCAAAAGAAATAATGCGCGGCAAGATATATGTTTTCGTAACTTAAAGCTTTATCGAATTTAAAGATGTTTTATATCTTTTAATATATGTATTCTTTCTTCATATGTAAAACAACATATTAATATATTCACATCACTTAAGAGACTTTCGATTATACACGATATCAGAAAAGTTGGATTTTATTATTAACACTTTATGTAGTTATGATTCTTAAAATTGATAATACATATTTGATGCTTCAATTAGGTCGTAATACTATTATCTAAGCAAGTGGTTTAGTTATGGCGTCACATTATTATAGGGTCCAACCATATTTTATTCTTGTCCAAGGGTCCAAAGCTCTTTGAAACATGGAAATTACCCAGCTACCAACCCTACTATCAAACTGTGAAGAAGCCGCATTTTCTCTCACGATCCCATTTACGCTCTTACTAAAAAACCACATGAGTAACGTCGACATTTATTAAGGCAGATTCCAATTCAGAAACGTTTTAGAAACAAACCACTGAACTAAATCATAACTCAAATTTTATTTGATCAAGTCCACTGAATATCAATTTTGATTCCTTTCAATGTACAACATTGTCCTATTTCATTGTTTTCTCTAATTTTTTCATTCCGGAACATAGATCTACCAGTACACACTTCCAATACCGATGTAAAAGCTTGAATTACCTATTATAAGTAACATGTGGTTTGTACTTTTTGTTTTCCGAACAAAGATCCATCAGTACATATCTCCAATACCAAATACTGATGAAATATTCTTGAATACTCATCATAAGTGACATATATCTTGTTTCATGGTACAAAGATCCATCATAAGTAACATTTTGATGCTAATACTCCATCTGTTTCTGCAAAAGTGATGGTAACATTTTGCATAAACAAAGGTAGTGTATGCTTGAACAACCATCATAAGTAATATTTTGTTTGTGTTTTTTGTTTTATGTAACAAAGATCCACCAGTACATATATCTCTTATACTGATGAAAATGCTTGAACGCCCCTATTATGTAGAGAAAGTTTTTGATGGGGGCGTTTTTTGAAGGGGGCATGGGGGACAAATGATATGTTGACACATGTCTTTGTTATTAATGAATTATGTTTTCAAAAATACCAACACCAATTAAGAAAACAAATTTTCTCTCCAAAAATACACTTCTTTTATATTTTTGGAAACATAACTCATTAATAACAAAGACATGTGTCAATATATTCCCCCATGCCCCCTTCAAAAAACGCCCCCATCAAAAAATTTCTCTATTATGTAACGTGCAATTGTATTTTTTTTTATTATGGAACATGTATCCACCAGTACATATCTCCAATACTGATGAAAATTGCTTCAATAACTATCATAAGTGACATGTTGTTTGTTTTTTTGGTTTTATGTTTCACGGACCCACCAATACATATCTCTAATACTGATGAAAGTGTTTGAATACCCATCATAAGTAACATGCGTTTTGTGTTTTTGTTCCTGGCATCAAAGATCAATCAATGCATATCTCTAATACTCATGAAAAATGTGTGAATACTCATCATAAATAACATACAATTTTGTATTAGACGCAATGCTTGAGTATTTAATTATCTTTGTTTTAGACATTATGAATTTTTAGTACATATATGCTATATTTAACAAAAACTCTACTTCATTTTGAAGCTAGCTAGGTGATAAAACATGCCAGTAGATAATTATATGGATAAGGTTTTAAAGCGCTACATACTCTCGTAAATGTAATTAGATCAAAAAATCACAAGTTGAGTGATGCCTAATTAGAAAAGATAAGTGAAGCCTCTTACAAAAATATATTCCTGATGTTTTGGTATACTGAATATGAAGAAGGTCACTGGGAAAATTTAAAATCAGTTTCAAAAAAAAAATGTTAATCATAAAACTGGTCGTGTCAAACGTGAGCTTCGATTTAAGTTCCATAAGAGAAGAAACACACATTCTAACATTTGCACTAAAGAAACTGGAAGTCATTTTTGGGATGCCAAGAATGGCATGGAGAAGAATGACAACTTCCTAATGGGAGGTGGTGGATGAAAAATGAAAGGCTTATACATTAGACATTTCACTGACAACACATATGTGACAAGACCGATGTTACAAGAAGCAATATTGAACCTGGTTGAGCGTATTCAAAGTAAGAATAAAAAAGATCAAGAAGATGACGAAGAGTCTAATGAGAGTAAAACCACTTAGTAAAGTTAAGAAAATATAGAAAGTGAACATGCTAAGAAAGTGATGGAACCGAAATAATGAATGAAGATTTAGTGAAGCTAATCAGCCTGTTTATATGTGTTACCCTGTTTTCACCAAAAAGGATGCTTTTACATTGATTGAAAAGTACTTTAGTTTATTTGTCGATTTTAATGAAGAAAATAATGTATCATGGCCAGACCTTATACCCTTTTTCTTAGAGAACCAAATAAATGACAGTTACTGCACTGCAGAAAACATCACTGGTTGTGTTGCCTATTTATTAGTAAGATATGTTTTCTTAAATTACTCTTAGTACATACTACATAGTTCTTGTATTGACAAAAATATATATGCCTAATTTTGGTGTTGTGTTTCGTTACATCTTTGGTATGCGGAGCATACTAAATTGGTGACCAAGAGCAGCTAGATGGAATATAAGAGAGATATATGATGAATTTCTGAAAGGTACGAACACTTTGGAATACATGGTAAGCCAAATAAAGAACATACACAAAAAAAACAACATGTTTTCTCTGCTAGGTATAATTGTTAGAAAAACAATACATTTTTTTATAAAAAAAAATGCTCAACTGTTCTAACGTTAAAACAAATGCAGTTCTTCAAAAGTTTCAAGGATGAGTATACTACCAGTTGAAAACAATATTGATGAAGTCAAAGTATTCAAACAAGATAGACTGTCAGGATATGATGAGGAACATAAATATGATAATTTAAGGCTGACAATCGCTGAAAAATGGTGTGAGTATTAGAGCTTGAAAGAAGACAATCCCAACTAATACAGAGAAATTAAAACAACTGTTGAGCGATATATACTTCAAAGCTTTCCCTCCTCAGATTGATTCTGAAAATCAAACATGGAGCGATGATTTAGAAGAGATATACAATAGTTGTGCACCAAGTGCCCGAGAACAATGGTTAATTTGTTCGGAAACCGACAAACATAAGTTGGAGTATAATAACCCTCAAGACCACAACAGTTCATGAACTGTCCAAATCAATTCGTGAATATTTTGTCGTCTCGAAGTTCAAGAATCTTTCATTTTGATAAGTTCGCGACTGTCCAAATCAGTTCTTGTACTCAAACACAAAAACATCTCTTAAAATCAACCAGTTCGTGAACTATGCAAATCAGTTCGCACACTAGCAAAATAAAAAGTATCCAGAGAAGTCTCAAAATCAACAAGTTCGAGAACTGAGCAAATTAGTTCATGTATTTGAGTTAATCAAGGAAATTATATCAAGTCTTATTACTTATATTTAAGTACGTGAACTCAGCAAATCAGTTTTTTGAACATAAAAACTAACTTGATGACTCCTTATGAACTCAACATGTAATCGCGATTGTTTGAACAATAAATTGCTCGTGACCTATTATTTGATAAGTTTTATATTGTTTGAATTCGTTTTTTCAATATCCATCATAATACTAAAGTCATACGACATGTCTCGGCACATAAAATGGTAGATAATATGAGCAAATAGGACAACCAGTCTTCACATACCTTAGTCGTTGTAGACGTTTTCGTTGTTCTTCAGTCTTTAATCTTCAAGGTCGATCGGTGAATTGTAATACCCAATTACCATGCTCTATCCAAGTTCGATACTGACCTTATAGAAGACTATAAATCAAAGATGTAGTGTGGATAAACTAAATTTGATAACAAGCTTGACATACCAAAACTTGTGAGTTCGACCGAGCGATGCTCTAATAATTACTCTAATTTTATTAATTAAAATTATCTTAATTTGATATATGTATTTTATTTCTACTATGTTTTACTATTTTGCTTAAGAGTGATTAAGAAACATAATCTACACCACAATTTACTAGCATATTATATAAATAATTTTGACAACACAAAAGATATTAAACAACATTAGTTTGAAGATAGAGACAAAGATCAACATAACCTGAAAAAAATTTCATCACAATTTTAAAGAAGAACAATCTTTATAATAAAGATAGAGATATAGAATCCACTACAGACGCCCTTAGAGTTATCTCTTTATAACAAGAAGATGAAGACACTCGATTAAAGAAAACTTATAAAACAAGACATCTTAAAGAACTTTTGATACAAGACGAAGGAAATCATGATTTTATCACCATATTTTTGAATTTAGAATTATGTTGTTTGAGGCGCGAGAAGAGGCGAAACGCCAAGCCAGTCATCTCACTCATCGGGTGCCTAGGCACGTCCAAATCGCCTTATACGACCAGGAAAAAAACCACATGTAATATCTCACACATAAGGCGCTTTTGTCTCATTATTGGTGAAGCGCCCGCTTTACGTATCGAGCGCCTTAGGCGCTTTTTTCCTTTGATAACATAGATTTAGAATACCTCCCAAAGTCATGTTCTTTAGCGGGATTTATTATACCGCCCGATGCCTATTAGATAAATATTGCAACACTAAGATTCATCGTAAACTTAAACATCTGTTTATTGTGTGATAAACATAAATGTTATACCTTTCACATTCCACTATATAGCGATTTTGTGCACAAAGTTTGGAGCTACTTCATCATTTCTTTTGGTATGGTATGTAAGATGTCAAAAAATTAGTTGCAAGTTGTTTGGTTTTTACTGCCTTCTACTATCACGCTAGAAATATGAAAAGATCCTTTCTTTTGGTATGGTATGTAAGATGTCAAAAAATTAGTTGCAAGTTGTTTGGTTTTTACTGCCTTCTACTATCACGCTAGAAACATGAAAAGAGACGAAAGATGATGTATTGAACAAAACAATATAATGTAAATTTGTTTGATTTTCGGTAAAGCAGACTATGACTATTTGGTGCCGGAAGGACGATACATTTAGGAATTATTCAAAATTCTCAAATGTTTTTGTAATTTATGTTTTTGATTAACTACAAGATCAATCTTTTTGACACCATCAGAACATAGTTTTTTGTATCGCCATAACATTTCTTTTCCGGAAAATTAAAAATAAGATAAAAAGGAAGAATTAATAATACTAAACGAATTCCAATTTGTGGTAAAGGAGGATTCATTCACAGTTTTATATTTACGTTATCTCACATTTTGGACGTTTTTTTTTTTTTTTTTTTTTGAATAAAACATAAATGATGGCGTATTTGAAGTTAATATTTGGGGATATGTTTCTCTTATAGAGATTCATATACCTTCTAAAAATGAAATACCAATCCTCACTATCCACCACTCATAATTTTAACGGTTGAAAACATATTGATTTTCAATGACTAATTTTTAAAGTAGTAGATGGCTATGTTATAGTCTCAAAATATGCTCATTTCTGGCAAGTATACGGAACTTTGTAAGAGGAACACACCAATAAAATATTAGCTTCAAACCCTTTATTGTTTAGGTTTTATTCCGAAGAATGACATCCAAAATGTAAGACAATATAAAAATTACAGTGTGAATGGATCTGCCTCATTTGGCATATTGTTAAGAGTAGTTATACACAATTAATTTGAAATCCTTAATTCATAACAAATAAAATAAGGATATAAACTACAAATTGCACCAAATGATGAATAATTGCGACATCCAATGACATCAAAGCGAATCATGACAACAAAAAATCAAAAGGAAGAAGAAATGACATCTAAGTGTGATGACCTAAATATCCAACAAAAAAATAATTATAAAAACATATTTAATCTACTAGAGGTTACTTACATTTTTAGGATATGACTCGACCCGCCTACAGCCTGGACAACAATCCTTGTCCAAATTTGGGACATGGGATGGCACGATCTTAATGGTTAAGAGGGAAATGATTCTAGCATCGGTATTAGTAGCGGCCTGGATGGGGGAATGATCAAAGGTCCAGATTTATTGTCCCATACCTGGACAATAATAGTTGTCCTGGTTCCAAAGTTTTCCATCTCGTACTGGATAAAACTTTTGTCATCCAGTTGTGTAACATTGGAAATCATTTTTGAACTTGTTTGATATCTACATTATATTATTGTCACAATAATACTAATACTAGTATAATGGACCAAATGGGGATTTCTTAAACATTATAACATGTGAAAAATTTAATATACAGTGACAAAAAATATTTATTTTTTCAAAATTGGTAAATACCTCCTCATGGGTATGGATTTGACAGTCTTTTTTAATGCATGAAATCAAATTAAACTGACTGGGGTTAGGCATAGTCCTGTGGGCTAGATATCTAGCTATTAGATTGGCCATCCACGTTAGCATGGGCAACCTCCTAAGTCCTATGGGCTAGATATCTAGCAGCTAGATTGGTCATCCACGTCATCTGGGACCACTATAGAACGTTGTTTGGTTCAGCGTCAGCGCTGTTTGGTTCAGCGTTTTAAATCTCAGCCGTTGGATCATAAAATTTATCTCCCAGCGCTGAACCGTTCAGCGTTAAAAACACTTTTTGAGCGCTGAACTATTCAGCGTTTCAATCTCGTTGATAGTTGAACTGCGAGCACTTGGTAGGAGAGAGAACTATCAAATGCTAGTGTTAACTTTTTTCCCACACTTTTTCATGATTTGCAACACTTTTTGACCAATCTAGCCCATAGGGATTAGCCTTAAACTCGCGGATACTAAAGGGAAGGCGAAAGCCCCACTGGGGTACGTAGTGGTTCATAATTTCGTAGACTGCACTTTTGGTCCAATAGGGTTCCGTAGAGCAATCACAGTGGGCGACCAAACCCATAAATATGGTCTAGAAACGAGACATAGTGGGACGGACTAAAGGGTAAAAGTCGGACCAAAACCAAATCCCAAACTATATTTGGTTTGGGACCAAGACCAAGACCAAATATAGTCGAGCGAACGTATAATGTACGTTTGTTAATAGGCGAACGTATAATGTACGTTTCATGTGAAGCGTTTGTATAATCCCCGTTCCATGGTGAGGCGAAGTTATAAAATACGCTTTGATGGAGCGTATGTAAAATGTACGCCCGACTGGGCGTAAATAAAATGCACGCCTCATGCCAGGCGTTGGTGTTATGTTCGTCCCAGTTACACGAACACTATACAAATCGCCCCATTCCGGCGTTGGTATAGTATACGCCTCACTATATAATCATGTCATGCATTGGCTAATATAAGTGGTGACTAATCACTTATTAGTCTTCTTATAAATACCCGTTGATGGGTGAGTTGTATTGCTCGGTTTTAAGGACCAGTAATAAGATTACACTAAATTTCTCCTTGCGCTAATTTATCTCGTACTTACTTCTCACTGGTCTTTAGTGCATGTTGTATTATATTCGTTAGTAATAATTGCCTTCCCACTAATTATCTACAAAATGTTAATTAGTCTAGTTCGTTGGTATGGTAATTACAAAAAGAGTTAAATAAATAAGTTTCAAGAAAAATGAAAATGTAAAATTCGTTTAGAACCCATATGTACGCCTGATCACAGGATCACGTATTATCTCCGCGTTATCGGGCGAATATTTTAGCTACGTCTATTGGTGGGGTGTTAACTATACACACACCCCACATCCGGCGTTTGTTACATCTACGCCCGTTGTCGGGCGTAATGTTTATGTACGTTTCATCCAGGCGTGCATAATAACTACGCCCATCAGCAAACGAACGTAAAATGTACGCTCGATCATATATAATCCAGTATCATAGCGTTGTAACACGGACTAAATCCAAAATTTAATCTTTTTTGCTCTTTAGTCTTTGATTTTGATCGTACCACTGTAGTTGCTGGAAGTAGACGTATAACGGGTGACATAACGCCATAACGGGTGATGAACGAGGACTTGAGGAGATGGTGGGCGTGCGGCACTTTTTTATTGTTGCGAAGAGAATCTTTTATTTTGAAAGTTGATTAGGGCCCCACCCGTCTTCTTCGCTGGGAAATAAAAGACACCCCAAATCTCATCGCATTTACGCACACCCACTCTTCAGACTTGAGAGTTATATACTTGTGTTTCAGAAGGACAGAAAAGAGAGATACAGAGAGATGGAGAAGTGCAAGGAGAAGAAAGTGTTGTTATTTCATTGCGTTGAGTCTGAAGATCTAGCTAGAAAAGTTGCTTCACAATCAGATTCTATACAACTTCAATCTATTAATTGGAGGTTTGTCTCCCTCTCTATCTCTCTATATCTTTTCGAAAGTTTTTTTAAAACCCTGAATACACATGTAATTTTTTTTTTTTTAGACAACTTGGTTTTCATTTTCACTTGCTCGGTATTATTGTTTGGTGAGCATTGTAGGGTTTAGGGGTTATTTTGATTGTTTTGGATGTCAAGCTGTGTTTTTAATCAAAAAATTATTTTGATTCTTAATTTGAACTTTATGTTGTACCTCGAGGGGATACTTTCCTTAGTGTTAACCAAAAAATTGTATGGAAAGAGCTCATGGCTCTAACCTCTTGAAAAAAAATGGTGTCTTTTTTTGTAATTTTCAGTCTGATTGGAGGCTTGAGAAAGGTAAGTTAAGAGAAAGTGGTAGATGAAGTTTTTCCCCTAAGATTAAAAAATAAAATAAAATTGAGGTTGATAACTCTGGAGAGTTACGGAAAACCCTATCTCAAAAGGGGTTAGGTTTAATTTTTCAATCAAGACACCACGGGACAAGCCAACTAATCTAGTTAATGATTTAGTTTGGGTTGCAAGAACAATAGTGACTCCCTGGAAAATTTACATTGAATGGTATCGAAGGTTGATAAACAAGCTTAGCTACCATACTCTGTCAAGCATTCTGTTTTGCTTTTTTGCTACTATTTTTTTCCCTACTTTTTACATGCATGTAAATTTGAATTCTGTTTTGGTTTGTCATACTTGCAGTTTTATACTTCAAAGTCATTAACGCAAGTAATTTCTTTCTATTACATTTTATGAGTGCGACTACAACTATTCTGGTCATGTATAGCTGAACTGAGTGTTTCTTTTCAAAATTATGGGCGACTAATATAATGTTAATGCATCTTTCAGGAGCTTTGATGATGGATTTCCTAATCTTTTCATCAACAATGCACAAGACATCCGAGGCCAGCATGTTGCTTTCTTAGCTTCTTTCAGTTCCCCAGCTGTCATCTTTGAGCAACTATCTGTCATTTTTGCTCTCCCTAGGTTATTTGTAGCATCATTCACGCTTGTTTTACCATTCTTTCCAACCGGTTCTTTTGAACGCATGGAAGAGGAAGGAGATGTTGCAACTGCGTTTACCATGGCAAGGATATTATCTAATATACCCATATCAAGGGGAGGTCCGACCAGTTTGGTCATCTATGATATACATGCTTTGC
The DNA here is from genome assembly GCF_003573695.1 of Papaver somniferum. Lineage (NCBI taxonomy): Eukaryota > Viridiplantae > Streptophyta > Magnoliopsida > Ranunculales > Papaveraceae > Papaver > Papaver somniferum. Next base: position 23,054,062 of record NC_039358.1, read on the forward strand.
AGGTTGGTCCAAATTCAGTACTCACGGTTGAAGATTTTACTTCAACTATGATTTATATTCATCTTGGATAACACATGCTTGTTCTGATTTCTCTATTATTCTCTGTTCTCTCTGTAAACTTTTCCTGATTTCCTAGGTATTGCAAAATCAGTAAACACATATATTAGTTTTACAACAACATCTTCACCAGACGAATCAAGAGTTACCAGAATACATGATATTCCCTGATATCTATCCCTGACAAATCTGTGGGTCACATATGGCTTAGTCAGCCCCTAATTTTCCTGAAGTTTATCCAAATAAAACTATTATAGAAAAATAATTAAATTTACTATTATATCATCCTTTTTCTGCTTGTTTTATCTTCAACGTTGATCCTTTTCTCAGGGGTGGTGCTTATTTGTTGATTTTAATACAAGGTTCAAGTTTTTCTCAGCAATAGACTTTTCACTTCAGATCGAATTCAATACCTTTCACCCTCTTAAACAAATTCGTCTAAAAGACATCAACTTGAATTTTGTTGTGTAACAACAAGATTTGCATGATAAGTTCAAAAACCATCCAAAATCAAATTCTTAACATTTTTTTACGTGTTGTAATATTTTGCATCTTCACAACGTTGCTTCTTATTTGTTGGTTTTAACTATGTGTGTGTTTTCTGCTCATATTTATAATTTAGAACTTTCCTAATTATCATTATTAGTCAAGTTTGTAATTTCTTATGTTGTGTGGTTGTTTTCCTCAGCCATGTTGATTTGATCTTTATCTTGGATTACCATCTTATTTTACAGGAAAGATTTTACTTCGGAGATCATGTTTTGCCATGTTTCGAGACTGGAATCCCCCTATTGAAGCAACGGCTTGATCAGCTTCCTGACGCAGACAATGTATGCACCTACTTAATCAACCTTCCAGTTTAAAAAAAAAAAGCAGTTTCTGTTGGTTCTTTCACCCAAAGCATTATCAGTTGGCCTCTTATGGTTTATCGGTTTCTGGATGAAAAATATGGCTAGGCATCCTAATGATTTGTTATAATTATCAGTTCCTGTACTCAGTTTCTTATTTTTACCCTCCCATGTCATCGGTTTGACCTAATTTGATCAATCTAACAATCATTTGCTTTCTAGATTGTCGTGGCATTTCCAGATGATGGAGCTTGGAAACGTTTCTACAAGCAGTTGCAGCATTATCCCATGGTTTTTATGTTACATATACATCTATTACATTTCACTAATATTTAGTGCCTCTGTTTGCTCGGTCTAATATATCTTGTTGATAGGTTGTGTGTACTAAAGTTCGCGAAGGTGATAAAAGAATAGTTCGACTCAAAGAAGGAAACCCAGCTGGCCGCCATGTCGTTATTGTTGATGATTTGGTGCAATCTGGAGGGACCCTCATTGAGTGCCAGGTATGCAATTTTCAAATTAAACAGACACAATATTTTGTTTCATGAAGAACCGTTTCATTGATTCATGAAAATTCCTTCAATTTTCTTTTCACTCGTAATCCTGTTTTTCTTGCCAACAGCCCTGTTGAGTTAGACTTAAAAAGTTAAAAGAGGGGCATCTCGAGTATAATTATCTATATCAAATACTGGCATTCCATCCAACTCCGATAATCCTTTTTACGTACACAATTGTAAGGTGGAGGGCTTTATAAACTTCTCTGATAATCGTAAATGACGCCATATATATAGGAATAGGAGCATAACACTAACATGCAATGAGCATCATCGTTCCATGAATGGATACTGCTACATGGTTGCTACTAAAGGATAACACATCACGTCCCTTGGGTTCCATTTAATGCATTACAGAAAAGTTAGCAACAGTTGGCATATTATATACAATGGTACACCAAAATACCGTCAAACAACTATTTTTCTTCCGCATAGACAGAATCAGTTTATTAAATGCAACAACTTTTTTAATGTAGAATTTGAATCGCAATGCAAACACATAACCAAAGAAGTCTACAACTAAGGAAACAAATATAAATATTGGGATTGACCTGCTGTTCAGCAGGTTGTCAAGCTAAACCATCGGCTTGCTGAAGCATTCAGTATCCATTTGAATGTGCAGAAGCAAAACAAAAGTTTGTCCAAGTTCCATGCATAAACATTTTCTACTTTAGTCTTTTACAATCGTTTTGGACATTTGTTAGAGGGATACAAGCTATGGGCAACATTGTTTGACGACCAAATCACGTGTCTGTGTTTGACTTGGCTGATGTGATATTTGGTCAGATGATATAGGACTAGTACAACCCATTCTTTATTCATCAGAATAGACTTTTATCATGTATAAGACCCCAAAGACCTGCTATTGTATTGATGATCGTTGTCTTTGTTTTCTATATGCTCAGAAAGTTTTGGCGGCTCATGGTGCTACTAAGGTCAGTGCGTATGTTACCCATGGTGTGTTCCCTAAGCGTTCATGGGAGCGATTTACTTGCTGCAATGAAAGTAGGCACCCTCTTCACCTTTAATCATTCTGATTTCGCTCATTCAGGATTGTAATTATTTTTCAACTTTACTTTTACCTTTCAGAGGAGGGGTCACAACGAGCATTTTCTTACTTTTGGATCACGGATTCCTGCTCACACACAGTGAAAGCTATAGGAGACAAGGCTCCTTTTGAGATTCTGAGTCTGGCTGGGTCCATCGCCGATGCCCTTCAGATCTAATGACAAAAGCATCTGAACTTGTTGAGTTTATAAAAGATGTTAACGCTGAGATTTCTGATGGTTTTCTTTGTCTTGTGTAGTACTAAAGCGGCTCTTTGAAGTTAAATTTTCTGTGTAGAACTGATGGCTTCAATCAAATGTTACTTGAATAATTTACACCATGAGAAAAAAAATCTGCTGTTTTTCTCTCTCCAAGTCAAAACCAAGTTATCTATTGATTCAGCTATTAGGCTGTTTTCATGTACATCGGCTTCCTGTTTCCAAGCCAATAGCATTACCAACAAATACATCCATTCTTTTGTTTTCCAAGCTACAGTACATTTTCCATTAGGAATGGGCTTGATAGTGCATCCCGCTACCTCCTCACACGGGATAAACCAAGAACTCAGTGTTGGAAAATCCATGTATCCTGGATATAGAACACATTTACGGTCAGATATCAAAAAAAGACGCACACTATTACAATGAGATTTTACAATAGTCTACTCAACAAAGTAATTTTTTTTTTAGCTAGAAAAATGAAGCTCTCCCCTCTCCTCTCTCCCTACCTGACCTCCTTCTTTATCCGACCTTTTCTAGCCGTTGGTTAGTGTTTGCTTATGCTAACGGCTAGTCCTAACGGCTAATTTTCGCCGGACCTCTCACCGGAACCTCCATTTTTTTTCTTCCGGATACTACATTTCTCACCCCTTTTCTTTCCCTTATGCTTGCTACTGATCCTGCTTCACTCCATTAACAGTCTCTTTTTGGTTATGTGTTCTTTTTATATGCTCTGATCTTCTCATCTTTCTCTTTTCCCTCTCTCCGATGGCAGCCATTACAACATCTTGCATCACTATAACTCACCTCACCACAGACTCCCCAGCAATCACAGAAATCACAAAACTTACAGACTTCCCAGAAATCACTGACTATACAGAAATCACAAATTTCACCAACATTCCAACAATCACACATCACAAGGGTTACAAAAAAAAAAATCACAAAATTCACCTGCATACTGATGAATACAGGACACCCATTTGTCTGAATTCCAAGGAGAGGAAAGTTTATCTCAGGAAGTTATCACTTCAAATCAAGGGATTGAGAATAAATTTCAGACCTGAAGTTTCCCCCCAATTTATCATGATTAGCAAAGCTCAATTTGAAACACAGGGTTTTTTCCCTCCAACTATGAGGCCTCTAGTTGATACTGCTGCTTGGGTTCTTTATTGGAAATTCTTTTTAACCTTTAGATGGATGCTTATCAAAGTCAAAGAAGACACAAATTTGAAGATTTTACGTCCATCCCTATTTCTGAGGTATCTTGTTTACCTTGACTACTGGGAAATCACATGGATACCTACTGTTTCTATCACTGGTATGCTCCAACTCTCTTGGTTAGTTTATCCAACATGAAGTAAGTCTCTGAAACTCTGCTCTACTGGCTACAAAACCCTCCTTCTAATACAATTTCAAAGTCTACACTTTTCTAAGATTATTAGCATTGTTTTAAAATCTAGCTCTAGATGTGATCGGAAACATGTTAACACCCAGATCATTCACACTAGAAGGATTTGCACTACTGTCCTCATGCTCTTTCATAAGTTTTACCTACTTTGCATTCAGTTCACAAAGACTCACACCCATTTTGTGCAAAGAAACTTAAGCTCTGATAAACAAATTATAAAACCCATTCACATGTTATCATACATTCTTTTTGATTTGTTTCAAAACAAAATAAACACTTGTTGTTGTGGCTTAGTTTTCCTTAACATCACTCTGTGCACTATGATTAAGCATACCTGGCTTGATACTCTTGGCTTGTCCAGTCTCAATAGCAGCATCCTTTACAGCTTTAGCCATCACATTCCTGTATACCTGCTCCACAGCTCTTGCATCAACCCCAGGTGACAATGTGTCAACAACAGGCAACTCAGGCAGTTGGGGCTCTTCACCAAGCTTAGCACTAGCTTTTGCAGCTTTGTATATCCGTCCCACAAGCCTCGAATCAACCCTAGGAACCACAAATTCATCTCTAGGAATTTCAAGCGGATGGGTAATCTCTCCATATCCAGGTTTTGATACTTCAACAACATCCTGAGCCATCTGTCTAAGGGTTGGAGCAAGCATAAACAGATTAGGGAAGGATATATGGCCAGGAGTTGGTGGAATTGTTGCATTGATGCGAATTTGATCATTGGTATGTTCAGGTATAGGAGCTGCAAAGAATCCCTGCTGTTTTCCCCCACATACAATCCTATCATCATACACCATCACAATACCTTCCTCTATAGATCGCCGGCCTTTCAAGGGATGCACCGCAAACAAAACCCATCGATCTCTCACGCCCACCAACTCTCCATTTTCAATTCAGCCCTGATTAAGCCTTTGTGGTGGAGCTCCTCTCCGGACTGTCGCCTGCACAATCCTCTCACTACCTCCTTTTCTCTCCCTAGACCCAGATATGTCACCCCTTTGGTATAGCTCATGCATGTTATAACCAGAAAGGCCTTCAACTATCTTTACAACAACATCCTACAAAAGTTACTTCCACAACCAGCATCTACCAAATGAATTGCTTCAGAATTCCAAAGAAAATTTGCCAAGATATGAACAAGCTTCAAAGAGACTTCTTCTGGGGTAAAAACTTACAAAATCCCACAGGTTGATTTCCAAAAGCTTGGACAACTATATGTAAACCAAAAGATATTGGTGGTCTTGGATTCATGAACATGGAACTCTTCAATAGTGCCATGATAACAAAAATAGGGTGGAGGCTGGAACAAGATAAGGACTCTCTATGGTACCAATTGATGGATGCCAAGTATTTACTGGGAAGAAATGTACTCCAAAGATGGAGACTCCTGGATATGGAAAGGAATTCTAGAAGGTATCCAAAACATTCAACAACATTGTGTCTGGAGGATAGGCAATGGCAACAAAACTAATATTTGGGAAAACCTCTGGCTACCTAAATAAACATACAAGCTTTCAAAACCTGCAAACTGCCCAAATAATACTCAGTTTCTAGCTCATTTAATGACAGACCAAAAGGAATGGAATCTGCAGTTTATCCAGCAACTCTTCAGCCGTAACATTTCTCAAGCCATCACTAATCTAGCTATCCACCCCAGGGAAGAAGACAGCATACACTGGAATCTCAACAGCACGGGAAAATTCTCTGCCAAAGCTTTGTACAAAGCCAAAATAGAGAACCTGTACAGGAATGATCTCAACACAAGAAATTGGAGTTCTATTTGGCACATGGAAGTGACACCAGCTATCAAAATCTTCCTCTGGAAATGTGCTCATGAAATCCTCCCAACTAATGCTAAAAATGCAAGCATTCTACACTACGTAGATCTCATATGCAAAATTTGGAATAGTGGGGAGGAAACAATGACACACTTGTTCCTCAATTGCCCTGTTGCGGTTGAGGTTTGGCATCAAATGCTAGGTGAAAATCTTGGTCTCTTTGACCATCACACTCGCTTCATGGATTGGTTTAATACTTGGTTCCACAATCCAAGTAATAATGGAAATAATTGCACTTATGCAACCACCTGCTGGTTCATTTGGAAGGCCAGATGTGACCTGGTATTCCAAAACATCACTCTTATTGCTAAGAATACTTCTCTCAACATCAAACAACATCTTTGTGAATATAACAGAGTTCACAACCTGCACCATCATGCTCTGAATACCCGGGGCCAAAATTATGATATTGATCCTCAGATAACACCAACAAGAATCCATGTTGGGGTTTACCCACAACAGCAGAATTATGGATACTTAATCAAAATCTGCACTATCCAGGATCCTAACAGTTCTTAGTACTTTTCAGCTCTGACTATAACTGATTTTGCAGGAAACTATGTTGATAGCAGAGGACACACAGGCCAATGGGGAGCAGGAGGAGCCACAGGAGGAGCAGACTTGGCGTTTGCATGGGCAGAGGACAAGCAGCACATGAACATTGAAATACATGCTGAAACCACTGACATCCTGAAACACTTCAATGCTCTCTACATCAAAGCAATCAAAGGAAGATTTAGCAGAAACTACCATAGGGAAAAAGAGTTATTGAGTGCCTCTTCAGTTTTAAGCATTAATCCTGTAACTTTTGTCTTAACAGGTCTTAAACTTTTACATAGAACCCAAAATCTCCAAGCCTTAAACTTGACTATTATATGTAAGAACTACAGTAATGGGTCTGATGTTTGCCTAAACAACGACACCACTAGCACTACAATCAATCTATGTCATTAGGCCTTGCCTAAGTTTTCTTTAAAAAAAAAAAAGTAATTATTTTTATTTTGGGAGAGGGGAGGAGAGGAAAGGGGAATAAGACGCACACTATTACAATGAGATTTTACAATAGTCTACTCAACAAAGTAATTATTTTCATGGGAGCGGGGAGGAGAGGAAAGGGGAATGAGTTCGTTAATGACTAAAGTCCACCAGAGCACTAATACACCTAAATCTAAACCACTTCAGACATCATGAGACTCCACTGATTCATTTTACCAGCCAAAATTTGATTTGTTTTCTGAGTGAGGTACTATGAAACCTATGGGTCACGAATGGTATTTAGTATGTGTAGAAAACGGAATATAACAAATATATGGGATTCAATCGATGAATAACTTGTCCAAATATCAAAGTAGATGATGTATTATGGGAGGGAGTTTCAATCAAATCAAATCAAATCTGTACCACAACACACTGAAGAATTTGAGTGTTGGATGGCCATCAAAAGTGTCCAAACACTGAATTTCTATTATTAAGGATGGTTTGATGCCAGAGAAAATTCAAAAGATTTGATTAGTGATCTTAAGCACATGGGGTACTTTACAACTTACACACACTATAAACTGGAAATATTAGTTATAAGTGTATAGCTACTTCTGGTTATGAGCCTGACAAACAAATCTAAAATACAAACACCTGTTATATTTACAAAAACTTTACCTGGACAAATCTGAGGGGAGAACTGCCAGTTAGGTTCATATGCAGCGAAGCTACTGAAAAACATCCTGAGCTTCTTTAAACGCTGGGAGGATGTGATTGGGTACCCAAAGGACTGGCAGGTCCAGATGACTGGCTATTAGGTTGAGCAGTTCCTTGGCTCTACACAGTGAGCAACATGACTTCAACTCGATATTCACATCATAACTATAACAATCATGATAGAATCATGAGCATGAGAAGAGTATTTGCAATAGGCATAAGATTTGTTCATATTCATGAACTGACAGTAATATCCTAGTTTCACTTTCATGCTATTTAGTTTTTTATATGGTTGGTTTTCACTTTCACCAAGGGCAATTCTGGTACTTTTTGGTTGGTGCCGAACCTAACAATTAATGTCGAAGTATGCCCAAATGCTTCCATGATATGTTTGCAGAGATAACCCTAAGCCAGTGTAGCATTCAACATGAGAGACAAGAAAAATTCACTTAAGGAGTAAAAACATTACCTGCTGGTGGTAACTGATTTGGCTCCATAAATGCGTCTGTAGTGGAAATTGCTGAGGTTGCAATTGCAACTGGAGCTGCTGTTGCTGTGGTATTAGAGTCTGCTGCATTTGCTGTGGTATTAGAGTTGCTGCATTTGCTGTGGTATTAGAATCTGCTGCTGTTGCTGCGGTACAAGTATCTGCTGCTGTGCAAGAATTTGCTGCTGCTGTAATACAAATTGTTGCTGCTGCAGTTGTTGTGCCTGTGGTAGCTGTTGATGTTGTTGCTGCTGATAATAGTAATGCCACAGCTGATTTATGTATGCCTGACTAGTCTGCATTTGCCCACTTTGAGGTGGATATGAATGAACTTGCGCATGAGAGAAAGAAACGGGTTGGGACTTGGGATCCTGCTTGAGCTACAGGAGGTTGTACAAACGCGTAACTCTGTTGCTGCACATTTGATACTGGAGATACGCGACTCTTGTTACAATTCAGAATACACACTAGAAACAAAATATTATGAAAGTATTTATGCGTATGGTTCTCGATTATGTTGGAGCTTGTGATATAAAAGTATCATGAGTTTTCCAAAAAGCAAATTTTAAGAATCAACATGAAAGCTGGTTATATTTCAACAATCAAACTTAAACAAAGAAGCCAGCCCGCAATTGAACTGTTGCAATGACATTAGATTGAAAGATTGAACTTCTATACCTGGCTGCATCTGTTGGTATTGACTGAACGGAGGATAAACTTGATGCATAAAAATTCCTGATTGTGCGACGGATGACTGGTTTTGAGGATAACCTTGCAAGCTACTTCTAGCATCTCCAGGAGTTTGCCGACTAAAGTTAATCTGAGACCGATTTCCATCATTAGCAACGGATGAATCAGATAAAATAATTCTCGACCCCGGTGGCTGATTCTGAGATTGAGTTTGTTGAAAACTTGGATTAGCTGACAAACGTGAAGGGTCAGAATCTGCTTGAACATGAACTTGGGACGAGTGATCAGAGTTTGTGCATGCGTAAGCATCATTCTCTGGTTCACTTGCATGTGATGTAGGGTCTGGTTTAGGATCATCACTATCATGAGAAACAGTGGGGGTCAAATGTCGGGTTTCTACATCCCGAGAATTTATTGAAACATTTTTCAGTTCAGGTGGTTTAGAAGCATCCTTTGGCTCAATATCCATATTTTCCTGCTCTTCTTCATGTTCACCTTCCAAAGGATGTTGCGGGGATTTCAAAGTTTCGCACTGGTTACTGACATCATTTACTAAATCATTATCCCCTGAATTCTGCTCCATTACACTTTGTTCAGACTGTTCTACAACTCTGGGTGATACCTGTGGTTGCGGAGTTTTCTTTGTATCATCAATACCTTCTGATGGGGTTCCATTAGGGATGTCAGGTCCTTTTGGCGATGCTCGTTTCTGGTCAAGCGTCAAACACTCTGTTGATATACCGGAAACTTTATCTTCAGGAGCATTAGAAGGCAAACTAATGATCATATCCTGCCCCTCTGTGATACAATATGTACGGTTCATTATATGTGGAAATAACTTCCTATGCCGTTCTCGTGCCTTCCTAATATCATCAATTGTCCCACATTGGTCCACAAACTGTTGCACGCAAATGTGCATTAGCAAAAGGTAAAGGCAGATTGAAACAGGAGAAAGTTATCAATCTAGATTTAAGATATGAGGTTAAGTATAACAAAATATCTCGCTACAAATAAATGACGGGTTCTCTTTGAACTGATGAGGTCGGAATGAAATATTAATCATTGATCATTTGATCAGTCAAATAAGTGATAACACCGAACTCTGCGAGTCCAAGCAGAGATTCAAAATCAAAACCCTACTGAAAGAAATGTAAACCATGATTCTGACTACAGACTAGTGGCTAAAATCCTAGTAACACCCTAGTAAGGGAAACTTAAACGTCAACCTCAACAGGCTAACAGATTGGGCCATAAATAAATACGATGAATAACAGAGGGTAAGACAGGCTCTTGCAAATGGACTGCTCAATGGACATTTTAATCTTTGAATTTGAGCTTCACACGCCTGTAGTTTTGCTGGCCCTATACCTCTTCAATTAAACAGCAGGCGTAGAACTGCATCAAATGAATTAAAACTTGAAGAGAAACCTGACCTGTAAATATAAGCTTGAAATATCTTGACGATCTTCAGGGCTCAGAACTTTAGATGAATTAGGCCCAGGATATACTGAATGTTCAACAATAGAGTCAACCAATTTTACATTCCATGGCCCTCTGTGCATCATCTCAAAGTTCAACAGTCCCTGCATTATATTACAGGGAAATCTTTTAAACGATGCAATCTAGATAAAAGAGTTTTAAGAATAACTAGATTGATACGAAAATCAATAGATAGTAAAAGCAGAACCATCTTCCATATAAGAATCCTATAAAACATCAAAACTAATATAACGGTAACAGATCAAGAAGGATAAATACCTCTAGAAGTAATTTGCAATGAGGCAACTGATGAAAACCCTGGAGGAGGACACCTCTAGCGGTATCTATACAACCGTTGACCTATTAGGAAGAAACAAGTTAGAAAGAGAAACCAGTAGGCATCCGTAATAGATAAAACATTACTACATCAAAGAAAGCAAACGTAAATTGACGAATATGATTTCCTACCATGTATTTGAATCGACTAAAGTGAACATAAAGAGTGGAAAGGACATGTGCCATTTGCTTTTCTTTTGCAATTTCTAGGGCTTTCTCATATATAATATATGCTGCTTCATTATTTCCCTGAAAAAAAAACAGAAAATCATCTGGTTAAATCTCTACTTTGACAGACAGACCTGACATAATGCATACTGGATACTACATACCAGACGTTTTTCCATGTTAGCTTCTCTTTTAACTCTTTCAATAAAGTCAGAATCCGACTCCGCACTGTAACTATGGATGGAAGAATGGGCACCTGAAACATCTCCTATTTTCTCCCTGAAGTTTGCAGAAAATAAATGGATAGCTGGTACACCCTGTTAGTAAGGGAAACCATATTTAGCTAAAAGGAAAGGAATAAATAACAGGACAGAACAAATCTTGAACCATGGGTTCAGACTGCTTAACCTGTTCCAGTTCCATTTGTTGTGATAAGAGAGAGAAATCCTATTCTGTGTAGATATGTAGCAGTATAATAATGTATTGTTTCCAAATGTTTCAAAATTGTTAGAAATGTCTCAGCTAGAATAACTAGGTTTCTCCGTGCAAATGAGTGCCTATTGTTTCAACTGACAAAAACACTCGGATGAAATGAATTAATCTTTGCTAGGACCAACTAAAAATATCCTTTACGGACTGTTGGATATATCTCAAGCAAACTGTCAAATTCTTTGCAACGTGTTTTTTCCTAATGTGGAACAAAAATGTACATATCCCATAACACTAATATTAACTTAAACATACAATTCTCAAATAATTCAAATGTCTGCATAAAAATCAGATTGAAAGCCCCTTACAGTCAATCCAGAAAGGTAAAGTTCAAGTTACAAAGGATTCTCACCTGGTAAAGCTAATGAACGTACAACTACAACTTAGTAATTCTCTTGTAAGTAGCCTTCACGGAGAAAAAAAACAAAGAAAAAAAGAAGACAATTACTACCTTCACAAAAAATTTTGTTGCCCGATCAAGAGCAAATTTTGCTATTTCTCTTCCTCCGTTACTTTCCATGAGCTCCACATAGCGTATCCAAAATTCCGGATAATTAGCACATGGAATTAAGCATTTCTCATAAAGTTTTACGGTCTGTCAAAAACATATGGGTGTTAGATATTTTCAATAATGAAAAAAAAAAAAAAAAAAAACTTGAGCTAAACACTAAGATAGGAGACAAATCCGTACCCAGTCAAAATCCCCTTGCATCTCAACAAAGTCTAGATAGTAATGCCAGTTTTCTAGCTGACTAAGGTCAAGCGGTTTCACATGGAAATAAGGCCTCTTGACACAACCCTCAAAGCATCGGATATCTGCATCTATCTGACTAGCATTGTGATAGAACTGTTCTCCAACTGACAAATACTTCTCCAAAGCATTAAGCCTACGCATGCCAAGTGCAGGATCTAGAAGGTCTTTAATCACACCAAGGATATCTTCGTCCTCATAAGCTGCTAAATCAGTGATCTCAAAACCAGATCCTGGTTGTATGTCTGTGACAGCAGTACCTTGAGATACTATTTCTTCTTTCCAAATGGTGGAGAACTTTTTAAAACTGAGGAAAATTGCGAAACAAATTTCAAGAAGAAGTCATAATTAATTTGGCAGTACCCACAGTTTAGATGCTAGAAGACTGAAGTTGACGTGAAACTTGAACACTATTAATAATGAAAAAAAATGGAAACATTGACTAATACATTTGCACTAAGTCCGTGATATGGGTGCAAGCAACAAACGAAATATCCAAGATAACACATCAACACCACATTCATTTGAGAGAAACATCGCTGGGACTGCTTAATATAGGATCATACCTAAGCTTCACTATAACCGAAAAGGCATATACTGCAGCAGAAACAACCCAAGACGATCAGAGAATTACCTGTCATAGTAGCTATTCAGCTTTTTGGTTGGGATTTTCAGAGATAGGATAAAGATATGAGCTAGGGAACTCCACTGCTTCTGCGAATACTCGAATTCAATGTATTTATCCCACAAGAGATGGCACAAATAGTCTTTGCGAACAAATGACATTCCTCTTTCAAATAATCTGTTAAACAATTTCAAACAGAATAATATTAATAACATTAGTAAAACAATAGAGATCTAACTTTCACCTTTAAGGATATAAAATATTTAAGAGCAGATAGTAATCTCTAAATCCTATTACTACTCATCCAGCATTCTAAGAAGACAGGAAACAAAGAATCCACTTTTACATCGTTTAATAAAATTACTCCGAATACTAGTTTTACAGAATTTTACGTCAAAAAAGAAACTATTTAAACCAAAAGTAACGATAGCAAAAACAGGGTTCTAAAACACTATGTTGTAGGTTCCAAATTCCAGAAAACAAACTGAGAATAGTTCCAACATAAGCTGGAGGTGTTAGCTTCTTTTTGTAACTGAAAGTATATTCGATTCACTACCTTAAAAATCCCCTAAACTGGAAATAATTTTCAGAACTTAAGTTCTTTGTATAGCATCTATCACCTTCGAACATCATTTGGATCTTCAAATAACAACATGCCGAAGGTACAATAGTCGACCCATAGATGAACAGAGTAGGTCGCAAATTCTAATGCTCGTTCATAAACTTCAACAACCCTGTTAATGGTGCATAGGTTTGCCATGTGATTAGCATATTTTTTCCAATAACCATAGCACAAAGGGTAATGAGACAAGAAAGTGTCGTATACTAGGCAGATCTTCTCCAAGTCAACCTGTAAATGCAGAAAAATAAACATCAGGGGGCTTCCAGAAACGCCAAGAAACTGGAGCACATGTTTTACTAACCATAAAAAAAAAGACATATCTGCAGAATTGTAGGTTCCGTATAACAGTGGGAATATAGAGGTAACTAACTGGGTGCGAGGAATTTTCTTATGGTGTTATAGCGAAAAACCAACAATAGATCCCTAAATAGAGTTCAGCATTTGATTGTGATTCATCATGGTGCAGGTACCACCATATTGGTCAGACCGGAAGACAACTGCGCTAAAATGGTGCAGGTACCGCCATACCTTACTTTCTGACTGCTTAGTGCTGATGGAGCTTAGTGCATGACAGGTGGCTTAAATTCTACCCACCATCTAAGTGAATGGCAATTTAGTCATCGTCGTGCAGTAAGAAATTGGAAGGATAGAGACAAAGTAAGGTATCAAGAACGAAGGCCCGGAGCAGTAAATAACAGTACACAGGTAGCTGTAGGACTAGAATCGCATGATATTCTAACACAGAAGTTGCTTCATCAGCTTACAGAAAATAGCAATATTCAAGGGATCAACATGCGAGGAATATCCCTATTGTCTCAAAACCTTGGTCAGAAGAATTTTCAATCGGTAGAGTCAGAGTAACGTAGTAATGAATATTTCCAAGGGAAAAATGAATTTGTGTCATGCCTCATTCATCGTAAGAGGTCGGACACAGATGATATCCTAACACAGAAGTGTCCAACAGATGAGTTGGTCGGACACTTGGTGGTTGTACCAAGAGGTCTAGGGTGAATCCCATTTGCACTGGGGTGGGGGGATTCTTCCATCTTTCTTTGCCTAACTGCTATTGAAATGGAACGGGAAGTGAGATAAAGATCAACTGCACAGAGAACCATACTGGCAGTGTCCCTCAGATATGGCCGTTGAGAAACACTGTTGTGGAAAGGCATCAGACATGTTGAAATACAATGTCAGTATCAGTGCTGCACTAAGAAAGATCTGTCATGGCCATTTGACATGAATGATGAAACAAGTACTTGCCACTGATCGGAAATGCACCTATGACAAAACAGACAAGAAGTGCTGACACACAGTGTTGATCATATACTAATGAACGATATCTGTAATTGACAGATTACACAATAATTTGCATCTGAAGGGTATCAGGTTGGATAAATGTGGCCATAACTGTAAAGTTTACAGTCATTGCATCAAAACATTGAATACCGCCATGACAATACAAATTGTTAACTTGACCACTTACAGGTGATGTCTTTTCAGTCTTTGCTATAAGAGCAGTCCGTGCACCGAACTCTGTTGCGCTTGGCAAACCAGATCCCTGTAGTATGGCCTCATTAGTTTTGGCTGCACCATAAAAACATGCCTAACCATAATAAGCCACGAGGATGGTAAACAGGATGCATAAAGTACCACAAATCAAGTAATGTTAACTAACTGCAAATAATCCAATCTCAAAACAATAAATTCACATCTGATGTTAACAAACTGCAAATAATGAAGAGAGACTTGAACAAAAATCAGCGTGATAAAATACATTTGAAAATAGGACAAAAACCCAATTCAGTTTGATTAATACTAATAATACTGTACCGTCTAAATTTTCCTATAACCCTAATTTCATTAACTCGATTTTTCCCCTTTTCGGTGTGAGCTACACAAAAGCTAATATAGTTAAACAGAGTGAAAAGTAATTGGTAACTTACTTCGATGATTAGGAATCTCCAACTGATTTAACACAGCCATTCTTAGGATGAACTGGGAATATAGTAATTAATCGCGTTACAACAGACCCTAGTTATTCCGAGCGGGAATTAATCACACAACGGCTTCATTCTTTAAAGAAGGCACGAGTCAAGTCTTGGGTAATTCTTGAGTAATTTTTGTGTTAGGTTACGGAATTTGGAACGTGGGATTTATGAGACCTTGGTATTCAGTTGGATTACCATTCCCCTAGGTCGGTTCCTACGCACCGGTGGCCTGGCAAACTAACCACCACTATTGGAAAACGGCTCAGCGATGGAGTTGTTATGGAGTGATATTGACTGCACGCGAGCGATGGAGTCTTTATCGTTGGCGGTTTTGTCTATATAGCCAGTGGTGGACTCTATATCGCAAACATTATGTCACGTCTATAAATATCCACATCTTTTTCCTTTCCTTTTTACACCTTCTCTTCTTTTCTAATTTTTCCGAAATAAAAATCTATGATCTTTAGTAATTTCTTTCCATAATTTTGTTGTACCAATTTTTCTGCAAAATGAAATCAAAAGTAAAATGAAATAAAAAAAAATCAAAAGACCAACCAGTCCTCGACCAAATTGATTTATGACCAAATTATAAACAATATGAATTTCAAAATGTTAGACAACTAGCAAGTTACGGTATATTACATGTGCATTTATCTAGTCATCCAGAGCGAGTTAATTCAGTCGCTCTAAGAGATTCAAATCTCTCTGCAAAACTCACAGAGAGATTTTTAAGTTGTCCGCAAAAATCTCAGAGAGATTCAAATCTCTCTGCAAAACTCACAGAGGGATTTTTGAGCCGTCTGCAAAAATCTCAGAGAGATTCAAAACTCTCTGCAAAAATCACAAAGGGATTTTTGAGCCGTCCGCAAAAATCTCTGAGAGATTCAAAATCTCTCTGCAAAAATCACAGAGAGATTTTTGAGTCGTCCGCAAAAATCTCTGAGAGATTCAAAATCTCTCTGCAAAAATCACAGAGAGATTTTTGAGCCGTCCGCAAAAATCTCTGAGGGATTCAAAATCTCTCTGCAAAAATCACAGAGAGATTTTTGATCCTTTCACAAAATCTTGAAGAGATTCGAATCTCTCCTCAAAATCTCGGATAGATTCACATGATAGGCACACGCCTTACCTAGTGCTCAAGCCTATTTCTCAGACTCTCAAATACACTCACGGCTAGTAGATTGAGTTTGAATCCAAAAACGTGGATAGGCTCTCTTGAGCACCGCATGCTCAACAAAGGGACCTACAAACAATAATATGGTTTTCACATGGCATGTGTGACCGGCCATGGAAAGAGGGAGATCAGCCTCAACTCCTCTCACACTCTGCATACGATTCCTAAGGAATTCCATTCCTTTTCACGTGATTCATCCTAGTCATTCTCACAAATTAGAGAATATCTCTTTGTCTTGGCCAACTCGGCTAAAGAGAATATTTCTCTCTCAACACATCATCACAAAGGCTGACTCAGCTTCACACAAATGGGGGGATATCAATTAGGGTTTTGGTCTGGCGGTTTACGGCACGTGTGAGAAATGCCCGGCTTATTTCTCAGCGCAAAAGAGAATAAAGGCGGTGGAATAATGAGATAAACTCGACCTAGTTTATCCCTATTCCTGAAGAGACGGGAGAATTGTTCCGCACGGCACGGAAAGCAATCCTTATCTTCACCGACTTGAGATTAGAGAATCCAGCTATAAATAAGTCATCTATTTTCCAAGCTACGATCATCTTTCTCATAACCTCTCAGAGCAATAACTTGTTCTCTGATCTCTCTCTTCATCTGCTTCCCTCCCTAAGACCAGCCCTAATCCTTCTTCCCTGTGACTGAAGCAGCCTTTGAACGACCACTGTGCGTGGTTTAGGCGAAGACTGTTCGTGCTCAACCTCCCGTAACTCACTTTCAAAAACCCTAGAATCCCACTTCTAACCTTTCTCAGATTTTAGGTAATTACATTTTGGCGACCACAGTGGGAGGTTGTTCACTCAGTTACATATATCAATCTCGGTCACTATTAGGAAGGAAGTCGATTCCATAATTCCTATCAGAAAAACGTTCCATTGATTCAGTCTATGAAAATCCATTACAGAATTAGCCGAGACAATTATCCCTACCAGCACTTTGTCTCTCTTCCGAGTTTTACCTTAGTGAATAGGTTAGTGCGTCCTGGATCACATGGATCTCTTCCTGAAAAAGCGGGGGTCTAACAACACCACCCAATATTTCGTTTAGCAATCTGTATGGACAAACTCCAATATACTTTTTATGAGAATCAACTAGACAGTCAGACTCAATCAATAAAAACATATATCAAAGAGTTTATATCTCAATCTCTCGATTTGATCTTTACTCAAGAAAATAGAAATCTGCGAGTCTTTATCAAAGAGAGATAACTTGAACGGTACCAAAGACCAATATCTAAGGATCAATCAACTACAATCAACAACCAAAATTTGGATTAGAAAAGTTGATGATCTTAACGGACAACCTGTATTATTTTAATAATATAAAATATAATGCGGAAAAGAAATAACACAGACACCAGAAATTTTGTTAACGAGGAAACCGCAAATGCAGAAAAACCCCGGGACCTAGTCCAGATTGAATACACACTGTATTAAGCCGCTACAGACACTAGCCTACTGCAAACTAACTTCGGACTGGACTATAATTGAACCCCAATCAGTCTCCCACCGATCCAAGGTACAGTTGTACTCCTATGACTCTGATCCTAGTAGGATACTGCGCACTTGATTCCCTTAGCTGATCTCACCCACAACCAAGAGTTGCTGCAACCCAAAATCATAGACTTGATAATAAACACATATGTCTCACACTGAAAAGTCTATCAAAGGATAAATCTGTCTCCCACAGATAAACCCTAGGTTTTGTTCCGTCTTTAGATATAAAATCAAGGTGAACAGGAACCAATTGATAATCCGGTCTTATATTCCGGAAGAACAGCCTAGATTAATCAATCACCTCTCTACAATCTTTCTTGACTACACAAGCGGATTGTAGAGGAACCACAAACAGTGAGAAGAAGATGTTTGTGACTTCTTTATCTTGCCTATCCGAGAACTCTCACGATCTCAAGTCAATCAATCAATTGTACTCGTACGATAGAAGATGCAAGATCAGATCACACAACTACAATAAAGTAGTATCGGTCTGGCTTCACAATCCCAATGAAGTTTTTAAGTCGTTAACCTGATTTTAGAGAAGAAAATCAAAGGTTAATGGAGATCGACTCTAGCGGGCGCACTAGTAGCACACAGACATGTGGGGATTAGTTTTGCACAATGCTAGATGTCTCCTTTATATAGCCTTCAAATCAGGGTTTTGCCTTAGTTACAAAGCAATCCTTATTCACCGTTAGATGAAAACCTGATTTACATTCAAGCTAATATTTCTCAACCGTTAGATCGAAAAACCTAGCTTGTCACACACATTTTGGTAAACATTTACTGGGTTCGTGAAAACCATGCGCAAACGTGTACGTGTATATTGGTTCAACATAGTAACCCAAAAAGGTCAACCATATGAGCATTTCATATTAACCTTATTCTTCTCCACCATAACTAGTTCAATTGACTCAAATGAACTAGTTAAAGAGTTGTTCAATTACTATGAGATCTTATGTAACTACACAAGACACAATTGAAACAAAGATGATTCGATTCGGTTGAATCGGCTCATGAACTTTATAGCCACGGTTTGCATAAATAATTCCTTAGCAATTTAAGTTTCATGTTCAGAGCACATCTTTAGATCATAACCTCTTAAGTTCACAAACAAGTTCGCGGACTTAAGCTAATCGGTTGAGTTTTCTAAACTCAGCAGAAATTCTCGGAAAGAGAACTTCCGCCAGTTCGCCAACTGGGGCCGCGGACTTAGCACACAAACGAGTTTTGGAAAATCCAGCAAAAATTCTCGGTCGAGAACTTCTGTCAGTTCGCGGACTTGGCAAGCCAATTCCACAATCCTCCCGATTTCTCTTGATCAACAAAGTTCGAAAACTTCGGTTCAAGGAATACATGGTTATGTAATCTTAACTCTAATTTCAATCATTGAGACATTCTCAGAGGACTCTATGTAGCCGTTATTCACAGACCGATTCACGTCAGAGCAATTCTCAAAGTGATTGAAACTTTTCATGACTTTCGTCACTAGGTGAAGATAAACTTGATCAAAGCGAAACGCTTTATCAACACATGATTTCGAGATATAGAAAGAGAGATATACTCGGCTCGAAATATCAAATGTGTATGATCTAGTGTATATAGCATACGACTTTTGTCTCATAAGAAGTAGGAGATAGAAAAGATAGACTTTTGAGTGATAGATAAGTTCAAGTCTCCACATACCTTTTTGTTGATGAAGTTCCACGGTTCCTTGTATAGATCTTCGTCGTTGTATGATGAATTTCCATGAAGTCCTTGAGATCAACTACACTTTTCTATCCTAGTCCGAGACTTAGCTATGTAGGCTAGAAATCAAGACTTATAGTTTTCATCAGTAACATTGAAAAACATGCTTGAGATAGCAACGCATGCGAGGTTGACTGAGATATGCTCTAACAATCTCCCCCTTTGTCAATTTTAGTGACAAAACTATTAATACATATGGAATACAAAAAAGATAAACTTTAGTGGCTCCTATTCCATAATCTAATCTTCAAAGTTCCTTGAAATCTTCGTCCTTCCAAGTACTCCAATGATCCCAAAGGTTGTAAGTTTAACACCATCGTTGTTGAAGATCCGTAGCTATAACAATGAGAGAAATTGAGATTCTCGATCATTATTATACAGTGTCATAGTACTATTATATAATATCAAAGTCCAATTGTATCACGACTTTAACAATAATACTACGGTGATATGTATCACTCCCCCTTAGTCAATACTCCATATCGATCATGGAAACCACTCCCCCTTACAAAATGATCCGAAAACCATATGTATTTGTAGTGTGAACTACAATATTTCTCCCCTTTTTTGTCAATAAAATTGGCAAAGGTACAAGAACGGGATCATAATGAACTTTCCACAAGAGACATTTCATGACCAAAAGAAAAATACATACCAACTTAATTTAGATGCAATCTAATAGCCGAAGCTAACAACATTCATCAAGGAGTTTTAAGATACAAGATAACCCCTATAAAATTCCACAGCAGCACACCCCGCAAGATATTACCATTAAGCACAAGTTCAAAAGAACTCTCCCCCATTTGATGTCATTCCCGAGAGAACAACAAGAGCGACCTTAATTTCGAAAGAAAAGAAATATTTTTTTAATTTTGGACACCAAAAACTATGAGAATGATTTTCTATATCCAAAACTCAACCAAATTAACCACAAGTAAACCCATGATTAATTTAATTGGAATACGCAACTAAATCAAACCACAAAAGTGATCAATTTAATTGAAAGTGCTCAACATAAGTAAACTCACGGAGCTACGACTAAGTCAATCACACGGAGATGACTAACTTAACCGTTCAAATACTCAACATAAGGAAAATCTTACGGAATATACGACTAAATTAACCAAAGAACATGATAGTGTAGCCTTTCATATACTCAACACACGAACTTGTGGAATATATGAAAACTCAACTAGATTAATTACAAGATAACTTATAATTAATCCAATTGGAATACAAATAACCAAACTAATCACCGAAGTAATCAATTTAATT
Organism: Papaver somniferum; assembly: GCF_003573695.1. Taxonomy (NCBI): domain Eukaryota; kingdom Viridiplantae; phylum Streptophyta; class Magnoliopsida; order Ranunculales; family Papaveraceae; genus Papaver; species Papaver somniferum. The sequence continues at coordinate 23,075,080 of NC_039358.1, forward strand.
ATTTTGGGCTCAACATAAGAGAACTTATGGAACCCCGACTAAGTTCATCATAGAATATGACAACCTTAACCATACATGTACTCAACATAAGAAAGAAAACTTATGGAGTACAAACTATATAACCAAACTAGTTGATTAATTTAGTTCTTAATGCTCGACATATAACATCTCATGGAACAACCAACAAAGCCAAGGTAAATCGACTTAGTTGTAAGGTGCTCAACATAAGACACACAATGGAGCCTTCACGGTAAAACATAATAAAATGGATCAATGAAGATCAATATCGTGGATCACATACAAGGATCTATTCTATTTTCCATCATAACAATATAATAGACTTTATACTTGTCAAACAAAATATATCATCCTATTTTCTATCAAATACATGATTGCATAGGCATAACTTTTGTGTATGTCAAAAGCCATTCGTCCTTTCATCAATACGAATACCGATTCATAAACGGCTTTACTTTTGACCGCAATATGGGACCTTCAAGTTCACAGACGTAAACAATGCATATCCCGTAAAAATATTGCAATATCACAAACCATTAAAATACTGCAATAAACATCATCCTCCAAATATTTTTAGAATTTAAAACCAATAAACCTAAAAAATAACATAAGAAGATGAAAACAAAAATAGCTATGTGTAGTCACAATCATCGCTATTCAAAGCACTAGTTATTCTTCCAACTAATCCAAAAAGAAGACATACTAGGTATTTATACCTCTTAACAATCATTTCACTTACCTTGAATATTCTTCTCGTATTCCTTCTATTCTTGTAGATGGTGGATTTTCGACAAGGGATAAAATCGTAAACTCATTATACGAAGCTCTGATCCAGCAATCAGACGTGAGTATTGAGACACGGGTCTCTCATCGAATTCTCAACGGAGAGTACTTTCTCTCAGAGTACATGTATATATGTAGTCTAACGACTGGACAACGACATATCTCATGAATACTGAATACTTTCAGTGATTATTTCTATATAGTATCACGAGATTGACGGCTCCTAGACAGCTTGCTCTGCTAGTATAGAGCGATAACGTCTTCAGGAACAAACAACGAGTTTACCATGACTATATAAAGGATATGACTTACCGACAAGCTCATATCGGTATAATTAATGCTCCTAGACAGCTTGCTCTGCTAGTATAGATCCACAAAGTTAATTATTCCTAATTAAGATTAATTCTGCCGTGACATTCACTACTGAATTCCCAAAATGATCTATTATTGCTCCTATTCCATGGTCGAATCCACGACTGGTCCCATGGAATGGCAATAACAATTGCTCCTATTCCACGGTCGAATCCACGACTGGTCCCATGGAATGGCAATAAACAATTGTTCTGATTCTGTGATCGATACCACGGCTTGATCTCATAGAATAGCAATGACTATATTATCTCATTACTCTGATTTCATGATCGAATCCACAACTGGTCTCATAAATGGTAATAGATAAATCTTAATTACTCCGATTTTATGGTCGAATCTACGATCCATGGAATGGTAATGCTCACTTTGTTATTCTGAATTCGTAGTCGAATCCTCAGCTGATCTTATGAATTAATAATAAACATCTTATTACTCAGTTTTGTGAATTATTCTCCACCGAATTCCACAATTAGTAATAAATAATCAACAACCGGGCGTCTGAGCTACCTCTAAGTAAGCCCCGATTCAAATGGTGAAGGTGTATTCAACGACTATACACTAACAGTCACCGCACGAACGAGTATTTCAAAAATACAACGAAACGATGAACCTATGCAAAATAGGGAAGAAAATAATAAATAATTAAAAATATTGACCAGGGTGCTGGGAGCACGGATACACGACCGACCGTGTCGTGGTCAATCCCACGCCAGTTTTATATTTTTAATGCATTTTTATTATTTTCCATGATTTGATGAAAATTCTCTAATTTTATCAAATCTCCTTCGCCTCGAGGAAACTCCTCGGTTTCATGGTACTTCCATAAATCCATAAAAAATAATATAAAATTAAGAAAAGGAGTGTGAGGCGTGACTATTGGCCAACCGGCCATGCCTTGGTCCCAACCGGCCTCACACCCCACTGTTCCTTATTATTTTATTATTTTTATTATTATTTCTCTAATTTCATGAAAAAACTCCTTGATTTCATGGTATTTTGCACAAATCATCAAATAATAATAATAAAATAAAATAAATTATGAAAACTTGTGGGACCAGGCCTTGGCCGGCTGGCCATGCCCTAGCCGGTCCCACACGCCTCTTTGTTTTATTATTTTATTATTAGTTTTCCTTGAATTCATCAAATTCCTTGATTTCATGGTATTTCTCTCAAATTAGGAAAAATTCCCTCAAATCATCAAAAATACCTAAAGAATATTAAAAAATTATGAAAAACTTGTGGGACCGGTCCATAGCCGGCCGACATGCCTCTATGGTCCCACACGCCCTTATTTTATTATTTTAATATTTTTTGTTTTCCTGAACTCATGAAAACTCCTTCAATTCATGGAAACTCCCTAAATTCATCAAATTTCTCAAAATTCATGAATTTTTCATAAAATCATCAAAATATTATAAAATTAAGGAAAAGGCACCACGAGAACGTGGTCACGACCGGCCAACCATGCCTTGACCACGACGGTCCCACGCCTCCTCATTCCTTATTTTATAATTATTTTTCATCATCTCATGGTGTTTTCCTCAGTTTCGTCGAAACCGTAATTTTGGCATATTTTGTCGAATGGATGCTCAATTGCAGGCCAGAAAATATCAAAATTCTCAGGACTGAGACGCGGATGCCTTGGGGACACGAGCACGCTATCTTGACCGACCAATATTGGCTTTTTGGCTCACGGAAGCCGGTCCCATCAATTTTCACAGTTTTGACCTAATTTGCACAATTGCTCGTATTAGGTCCAAAACTCTCCCAAACACTTTGGATTTTCATGAAGTGATCGTCAGGCGGTCACGGGACAACCTAGGGCCGGTTTCATGACTCCATGGTCGGTCCCTCGCCTCGTCATAATTAATTAGGTTTTCTCACCGAAGGCTCAGACGAGCATTTTTGAATAAATGATTAAGCCAGCATTTAATCATTCTTCCACCAAAAAATCGTCAACTCTTCAGGAGTTCTTCGTATTTTCTCACGTGAGCATATGGACACTACATGGTTGATCCACGGTCCCATATAGTCGCTCCCTCCTTCGTCCCATGGTTAAACTTCTGACGAACCATGAATTGATCATCAATTGATCAAATTAGGGTTTTTGAATCCAAGGATCATCATTCCAGATTCTAACCTTAATAATTTTACGACGACCTCATGGTCATTAATTTTATTAATTATGCTCGGTTCAACGACCAGTATTCTAATTAATATTTTTGGTACGCTGCCAATAATTCATCAGATGAGCAACACATGCTCAGACGATCAAACATTCAACAATTCATCACATGAGCAGCACTCGCTCAGATGAGGAATATTTTCTCAATATTGGTTCAACAATCAATATTCAACGATCCATCGAATGAGCAATACTTGCTCACTTCATCGTAATAACTATACCTCTGTCTCATGATATGTTCAATTCATGAGTTTCAGAACATCATGTTCGACTCAACGACTACATGGACTCATCGTCCCACCAAACCACGAAGTCATCAATTGACTAACAAACCAAGAGACGTCAATCGTGTCACTTTGGGGGGATATCAATTAGGGTTTTGGTTTGGCGGTCTACGACACGTGTGTTCAAACACACGATGGAATGTGAGCAAGTCGTGCAATCAGTTGAAGGAATTCACGAGGTAGTGGGTAGAAAATCGACCAAGTCTCCACACGTTGAGCAACTGGTTTCAAACACGATCTCCACTTTCACACTCCTTGATTCCATCAACTGTCACACTTCATGGAATCATGGTGTCTACAATTCCAGCAATATAAATAAGTCTCTGAATCATGATTGAATCATCAGCATCAACAGTATCATCAATCTCACGTCTCATCGACAACACGAGATCATCAACTCATCAATTGAGCAACTACTCTCAATTGAGCAATTTCAATCATTCAGAGTTTATCATATTCAGAATTCATACACCCACAATCTTTGATTACCATTGATTCCACACACTTCCCAGCTTCCCTCCTACAGATCAACCCATCCTCTCTTGTGACAGAATTTACTCTGGAACGATCATTGTCTTGAATTAGGCCAGAGTACTACAGATTGATCTCTCGAATCTAAAGTACCCCCTTTGCAGCGGTGCATCTGTGTGAGGTTTAACATTTCGCCCTGTTCGAGGAGTCTCCTCCGTACGGTCGTCTCCTCAATTCATTAAAAACCAGCAAATCGTTTTTTCCCATCTACAGATTGGCGACCACAGTGGGAGATCATTCTCTCGGTTGCAATCTCAATTCGGCAGGATGGTCGGTCTTAGGTATGGTTCAGATACCAATCCGGGTTCAACACCCAACTCTAACATTCCAAGTCCTAGTGGTACTCCCAGCAAGTACTACTCCTATTAACGCTGCAGGCTCTAGTGGTAGCGCTAACACCACTCCTTCGGCTAGCAATATCACGTCACATGTTACTATCACTCTTCCAAGCACTGGTGCTCCAGAGATCGCCCCTGCAAGTGACGACACTGGCGCCATCAACAATCCACTCTTCGGTTGGTCTCCTGAAGAAACCAGAGGAAATCATCTTGATCTCATGAAGGTTCATACTGACGTGGCTGCAATACAGAAAGAGTTGTATGCTTATCTCAAAACTCTTACAGACAAGTTTGCGTCTGAACGAACTCAGCCTCGGCGCAAAAAAGGAGAAGCTAAAGAAATATCTTCAACTGCTGATCCTGAAATCTCTCCAATCCATGTTGTACAAGATGAAGAATTCCGCAAAGCTGCAGATGACTCTCCAGCAAAGGAACTTGCAGGCTTCATCGCTCGTGAGGACCTGGAACGCTTCATGGAGGATCGAGGAAAAGACAAAGCATCATCTGTTCATCGTTATCAACCTTCATACCCTGTTGCTACGCAAATAATTTCTTTCCCGAAGGGCTACACTTCCCCAACGTTCGCACTATATAACGGAACATGGAGCGCTCGAGAACACGTCTCTCGATCCCTGGAGGCACTAGGAGAGCATGAACAAAACGAAATGATCCCAATCTACAGAGCCTTTCTCTGCGACTCCAGACTCTCTCAGAACTTCATGAAGCAGCCAAACGATCAGCGACTACTACCTGCTTTGCTGAGCAAAGTCTACAAGGTCGAGGAACCTCGGAGCAGCCGATGCCTGATCAACAAACAATACAATGTCCAACCTTCCATGAACGTTATTGCTCAAGCAAAAGGAAAGCTCCTGCTCAAACATGAGACATCCAACACCTCATCCTACAAAAGCATCAAGAAAGGATAACCAATCTTACACAAACCTCGATCCGGCATTAACGAACGGGGAGATGATCGGACATACTCAAACTTATCATGAAGCAGTGATCGAGTTACTAGAAGTCTGGGTTCAAGATGGTGCAATCAAATCGCTGCTCATCATAGAGAGCCAACTGAAGAAAAATGAAGAAACCCAGGTACTGTCACCTTCATAGATTCATCAAATCATCCAACAAGTAACTGCAATATTTTGAAGCAAATTTTCAAAGAGAAGGTTGATCCACAATAGCTTCAACGAGGGACTGAAGGAGTACACAAGAGTCCTCTCCCAATCAGAAGCTTTACACTCTCTCTGAACAACCTATCAAAGAGGCAGTTCAATCCTGGTCGAACGTGAATTGCTCTATCTGTCGAAGGCACGAAGGAGAGACATGTTCACAGCACTGAACACATCATGTCAAGAAGTCCATTCCGAAAATACTTCTTGAGCCTCCATCCACGGACCAAGAGGTGTACGACTGGGGACTGCTTACCACAGTCAATCTCAGAAGAAACGAATTGGGAAGAACGTTGATCGATGCTGACACCGCCATCAACAACATTCCACTGAAAACCATCGGATCCACATGCATCACTCGACAAGAAGATACTCATGCTCCATCTCAATCAGAGACCTTGAAGGAGCGCTCGGAAATACTTATGGCTACATCATTCTCAAAGTGAACATAAGTTCAACCTGGACAGAAACCAAGTTTCACATAATCAGGAAGATCCAGGATATGACACGTCCTTCAGAAGAGCGTGGATCCACGCTGAAAAGATGGGTACTTACAAAGCGCCTTTGGTTACATATCTCTCCAACAAAGAAAGTTCTGATCCAGAAGATTTGACGGACATTCCATCATCAGAGCACTTGGAGGAATTTCGAACTTTGACGAGATTGAAGCAAGAACCTGCAAAAGATGCATATTCATCAAGAGGTTCCACACTCAGGCAAGTCTCATTCCTCCCGTGTCTACGTCATTTATTTCCTCACATGCTATGTAGCATGGGGACTTAATTCTGCTAGCAACTCTGCAAGACGTTATGAATGGTAACTTCACCGCATTAGTATTTTACCAAGTGGTTGAATCTGACATTTCTCTGAATCGATCACTGAGACGTTCATTGCTGAGATGATGTCCAAACATGGCAAAGAACACTTTGGGAGTTTCTACATAGCCTTGCAGGAGCGTCCATGTGTGCCACAAAATTAGAAAGCTCTGACTTCTGCACAAGTGTTGAATCCCACTGCTGCAACGAAAGGAATGCTGAATCAACAGAAGAAAGTCGGGGCCCAGACGATCAAACCTAAGACATGCTCAAGGGGTATGACGCTTCAACGCTCAATCATCTAAGAAGCCTTCAAAATTGTACTCCCAATCAAAGAGTACACCTTCGATAATGGCGCCTCTGGCTTCAACACAAATATCTCGACACTGATTCAACACCAGCACGACTACATTCGATAAGTCTTCATTATCTCATTATAAGACTTCTGAAGCAGATGCAACATCATTCACACATGAATGTTACCAACTCCTTCAACATACACTGGGCAACCTGAGGTGATTCCGTGAAACTTCATCGACGGGACTTCTCTACATCACAAAACCCTACATGACTGAGGAACTTGTTCCCTTCACCGATCTAGAACGGAGATTTCTGCTGCTATCTTCCACAACAACGTGGATTCACTTACAAAGCCGCTTCACGATACAGTCATGCTTTCAAGAGCACTCAGGTTGAACTCCCAGTATACCGGATTCTCAACTCACTAACTAGTTCGTGAACGTAAAAGGCTCACTGGATGAAGGAACAAAAATTATATCTATAATCATAGTTCTAGCCTTTTCGGTCTTTAGAGCAACTTCAACCATGGTATCAACATCAACAATAATCTCTAGAGGAACACCATCCATGATCTTAGCATCGACAAGGATATCTGGAGCATAATAATTCATGGTCTCAGCACCAACAACGGTCTCAGGAGCAACATCCTCATGACAAGGCTCCATCAACTAACCATTCTCTGAAGTATTGCTCGAGGAAACGGACTTCTCGAAGCTAATGATTCATATCAAGGCGTGTAGACATGAAATATGCTCACATGAAAGTCTTTCTGAAGATTGCACGATGGGCGGGCACAACACCAAAGTCTTCTACAAGATGTTCTCATCACCTCTACAAATGAGATACAACATACTTCAGCAAATGGGTTTACAAAAACGTACCAACGAGTGAGGAATGAGACGATACTTCCTCAACAAAATGTTCGTCTATGTCTCTTATACAACCTACCAAAAGGGCGCATCAATCGGACGTACGAGCTGAAAGATATGGCCTTTACCGTCAGGTCTACGAAATCTGAAAAATTTGTACGGGATTAAAAATTACAAATGTGCACGCTTCGTTGGATGACCTCTACAACTCCAAATTGAGTGATTCTTGTCTCATGGGATAACTCAGTCTCTTAGCCAAAATTGGGGTCAAGCATCAAATTCCGACGTCGTATGAGGTTCCTACATCTTCCAGAGCGTACAATATGCAAGCAGCAATTCTTAGACGGTATTCATGACTTCCACAGTCGATCGGTGTCCACCAGGTCTTTCCACTAAGTACTTCATCAAGGTACCTCCAACTTCGACCATCTAGGTCTTTACATCAATTTTTCTACCTGGGTCCTCTATCCAAGTCTTGCCAGAAGAAGAGAAAACGAAGAGGAGAGATCTAACCAAAATACTGGGGACTGACGATCCACTGATCATGACGACCAGTTTCACAGTCCAAGACTCGTGGCACCAGACTCTCATGTGCTAATCATTCATCATAAAAGTAATGCTACCATCGGGACATGAAACCGTGGTCATTACATCATCCCCTCTCAAGAGCAACCTCAGCTATGGTCCCATGACCAGGGTTTCAGAAGCGATGTTTCTACGACTGACAGAAGCAAGATGGCGCTGCAAGCACCATGATCATGTATCAATCAAGGGGTCCTGATCTCAAACGAATCAACGACATTAAAATCCTTCACACAACCGTTCAAGACACAAGCGAATGGTCTAAGAACACAACATGAGTGTTTTACGCAAGCTCGGCTGAGATGATTTTACACTGTCCTGTACAAACCGACGAGCTGGGAGCAATTGGTGAAGAATCGAGGGATGGGTCATATACCATTCTCTTCGTATGAAGGTCCTCTACAACATATCCAAAATTCAAAACAATTGGAGAAACGAGCAAAGAGTTGTGGCCAAAACATTGGACCACATGCCAGCTGAAAATTTTCTGAAGGTCTCCTAGAAGTTTACTGTTTCGTCGATTTCACATCCTAAACATGCGGAAACTCAAAGGCTTCTGTGTGAAAGTTTGAAAATTTCCCGGGCATGAGGATACATGGGTCGACCGCGAAAATCCGACATCGGACGAAGATTCTACAACAATTTCAACGAAGACCTAACTTCTGAATTTTCTGATGACGAAATTCTTCATTCATCCAATCAGGAGCTACACCATCAACACAAAGCCGAACTTCATCTTCAGCCGATACTCACTTGCTGAAGTCGGCGGTGCTTCTGCTAATGAGGGACGACTCTCGGATGATCGAGAGACATACAATATGTCAGCTTCCAGTGTCTCTGAAAGGTTGATTTTCCTCAGTATGAGATCGCAGAAGTCTTCATCTTTGACTTGATATTTTTGGAGCGCTCCACGGAAGATCCCGAAGAGTGGCTGTAACCAGAAGTCACCACTATCTGAGGCGCAAGGCATGGAGTCATGGATATACCAATAACAAACACGCAACAAAAATGGTAATCCTCAACTCTTACTTATTTACGGTTTCAAGAACCTAGTGATAATAACGTAAAAACCTCGAAAAACTTGCTCGCTTCTTCAAACTTGCCAAGACGAGCAAAATTCATTATTTAAAGTCAACACCTGACTTTGCGTGAAACTATGAATAATTCACATAACCTTTCATGTGAACATTCGCTGATTTTCTACATGTGTGCATACACTATAAAATCGCAAAACTCATACATACATTATTTCATCACGTATACAATTGCTTACTTTCAGCAATTGCTCAAAAATCATGACTTGATTTTCATAAAGCCGTGAACAACCCACGTAAATTTTTACTATGTGAACACTCACTGATCTTCAAAAATTGTACAGACGTCCATTCTACAATTGTGAAAACTCACATATAGACATTATTTCACCATGTATAATTGTCTACTTTCAACAGTTGTTCAAAATCAAAACATTGATTTTACAAAATATATATATTCAACGTGAAACTCACGTAAATTTGAAAAATATATCTATATATTTTTGCTCCCTCGCACAAGCATCTTTTTTTGAAGCGAGAGTATATTTTCAAAGATTTCCGAAAGCTCGAAGATAAAATTTTTCATGAAGGCTCATAAACAAAATTTTATTACTAACAGACGCACGTCTATCAAAAAAAAAACAAACTTTTCTCTCGTACGAGCATCCACCTTTGAAACGAGAGTTTATTCCACTTTGTGAAATCTCACATATTTAAAATATAAAATTCCGGTTTTCGTGAAAGCTCATAGACGAATTTTATATCATTAGACTCAGGTCTATTTTGTTTGTTCCTTAAAATAACGAACGAACGAGCATCTATTCATAAAACAAGGATTTCCTTATTGAGCCCGGCCCGCGAATCCTAACCGACCACGGACTCGTCGTCCAAACCAGCGGTTCAACACCAATTTATGCTCATCAAACGACGCTCCAATCATGACATTGAAGCCTTCATCAAGTCGTGGTTTTCTCATGCTCTCTAAATCCGGTAACGTCTCAACTTACGACTAAGTTCAATTACTGGTATTATTATTTATGGCCGGAAAATCACCATTTAATGCTGACTGAGGAACACAACTTTCCTCAGTAAGCAGGGGATTTAATGTAGATGGTGGATTTTCGACAAGGGCTAAAATCATAAACTCATAATTATACGAAGCTCTGATCCAGCAATCAGACGTGAGTATTGAGACACGGGTCTCTCATCGAATTCTCAACTGAGAGTACTTTCTCTCACAGTACATGTAGATATGTAGTCTCACGACTGGACAACAACATATCTCATGAATACTGAACACATTCAGTGATTATTTCTATATAGTATCACGAGATGCCTAGATAGCTTGCTCTGCTAGTATAGAGCGATAACGTCTTCAGGAACAAACAATGAGTTTACCATCACTATATAAAGGACATGACTTACCGACAAGCTCATATCGGGATAATTAATGCTCCTAGACAACTTGCTCTGCTAGTATAGAGCCACAAAGTTAATTATTCCTAATTAAGATTAATTCTGCCGTGACATTCACTACTAAATTCCCAAAATAATATATTATTGCTCATATTCCATGGTCGAATCCACGACTGGTCCCATGGAATGGCAATAAATATTTCTCATATTCCATGGTCGAATCCACGACTGGTCCCATGGAATGGCAATAAACAATTGTTCCGATTCTATGATCGGATCCACGCTTGATCTCATAGAATATCAATGACTATATTATCTCATTACTCCGATTTCATGATCGAATCCACAACTGGTCTCACAAATGGTAATAGATAAATCTTAATCCGATTTTATGGTCGAATCTACGATCCATGGAATGGTAATGCTCACTTTATTATTCTGAATTCGTAGTCGAATCCTCAGCTGATCTTATGAATTAATAATAAACATCTTATTACTTAGTTTTGTGAATTATTCTCCACCGAATTCCACAATTGGTAATAAATAATCAACAACCGGGCGTCTGAGCTACCTCTAAGTAAGCCCCGATTCAAATGGTGAAGGTGTATTCAGCGACGATACACTAACAGTCACCGCACAAACGAGTATGTCAAAAATACAACGAAACGATGAACCTATGCAAAATAGGGAAGAAAATAATAAATAATTTAAAATATTGACCAGGGTATACACGACCGATCGACCGTGTCGTGGTCAATCCCACGCCAATTTTATATTTTTAATGCATTTTTATTATTTTCCATGATTTGATGAAAATTCTCTCATTTTATCAAATCTCCTTCGTCTCGAGGAAACTCCTCGGTTTCATGGTACTTCCATAAATCCATAAAAAATAATATAAAATTAAGAAAAGGAGTGTGGGGCGTGACCATTGGCCAACCGGCCATGCCTTGGTCCCAAACGGCCCCACACCCCACGGTTCCTTATTATTTTATTATTTTTATTATTATTTCTCTAATTTCATGAAAAAACTCCTTGATTTCATGGTATTTTGCACAAATCATCAAATAATAATAATAAAATAAAATAAATTATGAAAACTTGTGGGACCGGGCCTTAAAAACCGGCAAATTGTTTTTCCCCGTCTACAATTCTTTAAGCTCATCTTCGATTAGGTCAATCCTTGATTCAAGACTATCCATTTTCTCCTCAAGTTTTTTGGAAGACACTTCAAGTTCATTTTTCAGAGCACGAACTTGTTCCAAAACGAGATTCATGGTTAAAGAGAGCTTATCAAACTGAGAGACAGAAGGGTTCTCATCAGAAGAAGAGACATGTTTGTCATAGCACATCTCATTGTCAGAAGAATCGAAACGAATCTTCTTTGAGGGAAATAGAACTGTCCATACATCACTTTCTTTACTTGAAATACTAGAGGAGGACATGATAGAGAGGATGAAATGAGAGTGCTGAAGAGGTAGAGCCTTTTAAAAGGAATACAGGTGTAGAATTCCCAGAAACACCCTTTTGACCTAACCTTAACAGAAGTTGGTTATCCAAAAAGCTGAAGGCGTTCACGAAGAAGACCTGGTAAAAGCACACAGAAAAAAAAGATTATATTACAGTCCCCTTGTATATTATGATTCTTGTATAAGAGGGAGAGAACATAAGAATCATTTTTCAACAAGATTACTGAGCATAAGGCCTCCAATCCAAGATTGGACTGGGATAATCTTTGCAAAGAGAGAAACCACCCATTTCGCTAGGTTTCTGCTTATCCATTTGAAAAAGAGAGTTATGAAGAACTTTCCTATCCATTGTGATCAAAGTTTTAAAAAACTTGACTCCAGATCTTTGCAAATTCTGCACCGTTTTTGAAAACACCTTTTGATGAAAGGTAAACTTCCTTTTTGTTTTCAGCATACTACGGTTAGCCAGGAAGGACTGTTTCTGATTTGACGTGCTAAGATGATCCTGAGGTGAACTCAACTGAACGGAGTGATTTGGTAGACTCTTTTCCGAGAAACTCCTGGAGTTCAACACAAAATCAGGAGAGGTTTGCTGATTCAACACAGACGGACATGTCATGAAGGAATCATGAGAATGATTTTCAGCAAAAAGACTGAGAGAGCAATCATAGATTTCCTCAGGACAATAATCAAGAGTATTCATCCATGCTTTAGTTATCTCTCTTATCTCCGTTTCAGGATTTTTCGAAGAGGCTTGGACACATATAAGACCAGTTTCATTAGTACGGATCTTCTTGGTATTCTTATCCTTTATATTGACTAACGGAGTTTCCTTTTGAGACTTTCTTTTACTACGTCTGAGGATCTTCTTAAGTTTTTGTATAAGCAAGGACAACGTAGAAATAAAGCAATTCTCACTTTTCTCTTTCGTCAATTTTGGATGACAAGATTTATGATCAGGAGAGGTGACACGGTTGCCAAGCAAATGATGATCGTCTCTTGCCATATATCTGCGATCGAAAATTCTTGTTTTTCCGACCAGTGTGTTTCGTGAAAGAGTTTTACGGTTATTTCCTTCAACGATGGCATGTCTTTTATATTCGTATCTGGATGGCAGCAATCGAAGGATTTTCATCATGATTTCCTTTTCAGGAATGGTCCTACCCAATGCACATGATGCATTAACAATTTCAGACAGTTTATGATAAAAATCGTCGAACGAATCTTCTTCTGCCATAGAAAGGTCTTCCCATTCGGAATTAAGGTTTTGAAGCCTAGCTTCCTTTTCATTGGAGTTACCTTCAAATACGCTTTCTAAAGTATCCCAAACTTCTTTAGACGTAGTGCATGAGACCACATGATATCTAATGTTTGGGAACACAACATGTAGGATGGCGTTCAACCCGTCGGAGTTTTGCCTTGCATCAACTAACTCGACAGTGTTGTACATACATAAATCTTTTGGTACAACAACACCTCTTTCCATAGCAACGGGAGTCTCATAGCCATTCACAACACATATCCATGATTGGAAGTCACGCGACTGAATAAATGTGCGCATATCAACTTTCCACCATAGATAGTTTGAGCCATCGAGGACTGGTGGTATGTTAATAGAGATAACACCTCTGTCCATAGAGTAAGATCGCTACAAACACTGACTTGTTAGGTCTTAAACATGTTTGCCTGCTCTGATACCAATTGAAAAAGCGGGGGTCTAACAACACCACCCAATATTTCGCTTAGAAATCTGTATGGACAAACTCCAATATACTTTTTATGAGAATCAACTAGACAGTCAGACTCAATTAATAAAAATATATATCAAAGAGTTTATATCTCAATCTCTATATTTGATCTTTACTCAAGCAAATAGAAATATGCGAGTCTTTATCAAAGAGAGATAACTTGGACGGTACCAAAGACCAATATCTAGGGATCAATCAACTACAATCAACAACCAAAATTTGGATTAGAGAAGTTGATGATCTTAACGCACAACCTGTATTATTTCAATTATATAAAATATAATGCGGAAAAGAAATAACACAGACACCAGAAGTTTTGTTAACGAGGAAACCGCAAATGCAAAAAAAACCCGGGACCTAGTCCAGATTGAATACACACTGTATTAAGCCGCTACAGACACTAGCCTACTGCAAACTAACTTCGGACTGGACTATAGTTGAACCCCAATCAGTCTCCCACCGATCCAAGGTACAGTTGTACTCCTACGCCTCTGATCCTAGTAGGATACTGCGCACTTGATTCCCTTAGCTGATCTCACCCACAACCAAGAGTTGATGTAACCCAAAATCACAGACTTGATAATAAACAGATTTGTCTCACACAGAAAAATCTATAAAAGGATAAATCTGTCTCCCACAGATAAACCCTAGGTTTTGTTCCGTCTTTTGATATGAAATCAAGGTGAACAGGAACCAATTGATAATCCGGTCTTATATTCCCGAAGAACAACCTAGATTAATCAATCACCTCTCTACAATCCTTCCTGACTACACAAGCAGATTGTCGAGGAATCACAAACAGTGAGACGAATATGTTTGTGACTTCTTTGTCTTGCCTATCGGAGAACTCTCACGATCTCAAGTCAATCAATCGATTGTACTCGTACGATAGAAGATGCAAGATCAGATCACACGACTACGATAAAGTAGTATCGGTCTGGCTTCACAATCCCAATGAAGTCTTTACGTCGTTAACCTGATTTTAGAGAAGAAAATCAAAGGTTGATGGAGATCGACTCTAGCGGGCGCACTAGTAGCACACAGATGTGTGGGGATTAGTTTTGCACAATGCTAGATGTCTCCTTTATATAGCCTTCAAATCAGGGTTTTTCCTTAGTTACAAAGCAATCCTTATTCACCGTTAGATGAAAACCTTATTTAGATTCAAGCTAATATTTCTCAACCGTTATATCGAAAAACCTAGCTTGTCACACACATTTTGGTAAACGTTTACTGGGTTCGTGAAAACCATTCCCAAACGTGTACGTGTATGTTGGTTCAACATAGTAACCCAAAAAGGTCAACCATATGAGCATTTCATATTAGCCTTGTTCTTCTCCACCATAACTAGTTCAATTGACTCAAATGAACTAGTTAAAGAGTTGTTCAATTGCTATGAGATCTTATGTAACTACACAAGACACAATTGAAACAAAGATGATTCGATTCGATTGAATCGGCTCGTGAACTTTATAGCCACGGTTTTCATAAAGCATTCCTTAGTAATTTAAGTTTCATGTTCAGAGCACATCTTTAGATCATAACCTCTTAAGTTCACAAACAAGTTCGCGGACTTAAGTTAATCGGTTGAGTTTTCCAAACTCAGCAGAAATTCTCGGAAAGAGAACTTCCGCCAGTTCGCGGACTGAGTTCGCGGACTTAGCACACAAACGAGTTTTGGAAAATCCAGCAGAAATTCTCGGTCGAGAACTTCCGTCAGTTCGCGGACTGAGTCTGAGGACTGGGTTCGCGGATTTGGCAAGCCAATTCCACAATCCTCCCGATTTCTCTTGATCAACAAAGTTCGAAAAATTCGGTTCAAGGAATACATGGTTATGTAATCTAAACTCTCATTTTAATCATTGAGACATTCTCAGAGGACGCTATGTAGCCGTTATTCACAGACCGATTCACGTCAGAGCAATTCTCAAAGTGATTGAAACTTTTCATGACTTTCGTCATTAGGTGAAGATAAACTTGATCAAAGCGAAACGCTTTACCAACACATGATTTCGAGATATAGATATGCGAGATATACTCGGCTCGAAATATCAAATGTGTATGATCTAGTCTATATAGCATACGACTTTTGTCTCATAAGAAGTAGGATATAAAAGAGATAGACTTTTGAGTGATAGATAAGTTCAAGTCTCCACATACCTTTTTGTTGATGAAGTTCCACGATTCCTTGTATAGATCTTTGTCGTTGTATGATAAATCGCCATGAAGTCCTTGAGCTCAAATACACTTTTCTATCCTAGTCTGAGACTTAACTATGTAGGCTAGAAATCAAGACTTATAGTTTTGATCACTAACATTGACAAACATGCTTGAGATAGCAACGCATGCGAGGTTGACCGAGCTATGCTCTAACACTTTCTGCATAACAAAACGCCCTAGTAACCTATTTTCATAAAAATCTACTGCTAATCCTTGAAAACGTCAGATACGGACCAAGGAGGACTCCCGGAAACTCAACGGAATCTTGCAAAATTTCAGGTCGACATCCAGACTTATCTAAAAACGCCTTTAGAGTTACCAGTAGGAATAAATCCAACAAATCTAGATCGAGTACACGTTTCCTAAAGAAGGAGTACTAATACTGTTGAGAATAACACTGACGGGATCTTGCCTGCAATCGGCCTCACCGGAGAAGATGAAGCTTGTTATGAATGCTACAGAGCAAAGGTGTAACCATTCAGCCGTCCTTATCACTCTCAAGGACCTCAAGGACCAGATGACGCTCTAAACTTAGAGATTCTGACGAATATTTGTTCCAAAATTCGTTTAGGTCAAGGGCCCTCAACCTGATCACAGGGGACTCGGGAAGTTTACTTCACTTTACTATTTTACTTATAACTCTTTCATTCTGCATCCGAATGACCTAGTTCTTTTTCCGTCGGATTTGTCTTTTTGTTGTCTACAGGATAAATTTAGCAGAAACTTCGAAAGTCTCCAAGAAATCCGTGACCTAGTCAAAAGCGTTGCAGAGCCACGTAGAGTCACAAACCGCCAAGAAAGATACATTGTCTCCCTTCCTGCTTCAGAGGATCATGAACAGAACGCGACAAAGTATAAGATGAGACTAGATTACAAGATGACGCTCGGCCAAAGCTAATACTTACCTGAAGATGTAAAGCCGCCGGTCGATATGCTATCTCAACACCCATCCCGTCAGAAAGAAGGGGAGTCCTAACAATTGTACGACCAAGTCTCTATGAAGCCCCATCTCAGCTACACCAACGATTATCCCGTATCATTTTTCGATGAGACCTCATTTCACCCAAGATGGAGAAGCAGAATATCTTTGCAGTCGAATCTATTAAGGAAAAAGAGATGTGTAGTGATACTCGTGGAGTTGACTATTCAGGATACTCATCCAGACATTTTCTAGTAGTTCCCACAGTCAAAGCCTCTTCTCTTCGAAAGACCAGCTCAATAAGATAGCCCATGTGTCAGAGTCAGACGTGACAACAGAAGAACAAGATGCGACGACCACTTATGACTCCCCAAGAAAACCACTTCCCCAAGTTTGGATGTACCGTAGGGACTTTCGAAGAACTCCATCATCAGCAACGTTAACGCAAACCGGATTGCTATTATCCTTAAAGCACGTCTTTTGCATTAATAGATCTATAATGTGTTCACTGTTGTACTGGTCCTATGACGTGTCTACTTCTCTTAATTTTGGTTTACTATCTCCCATAAGAAAGATATATCTCGATGAATTATTTGGCTAAACAAGTTTACATGAATCCCTGTCAAGACACTTAGTAGAGGTGGGACAACAACTTCATATTGTACAGGAAGACTCATGCGTCCAGACACTCTATAAGACTCTCCACAGATGTCTCCAACCCGCAGAGTATCGCTTTATCGCCTTTAAGACTCAATCTCTTAAGCTACGGGGGTTTTACTTCATTTTTCTAAGCGTCTCGAGTCGATAAGAATCCCTAGTTATATATCAAACTGGGGACTAACGGAAAACCGTGCTACACACCTTTGCATGACCAACAAGAGGTGACCCTGACATCCAGCTTCCAGATAAATATTTAGAAACAATCAATGCAAGAGTCTCTAAATATTGGGACACATCGAGACCATTCAACTCCTCAAACCCACATCACAATATGCTATTACTTGGGGACTATGAGACTAGAGTTCGGACTTCAAAATCGTGAAAGGGAATAATCTGTGACTTGATAAATCTCGCATCTCTCTTCAGTATCATCAGATTCTCCTTCGCCAGCATCTTCTCTGAATTCAGCAATTGCAACTATGTCCCGGATCCTGACTGAAGATGTGACGGTTCAAATCTGGATAGTTTCGTCCCTATAAGATGTTTTAGGGTTTTATATGCGTGCAACATGACTATATCAAGTAAAATAAGAATTCAAATTATTCTTCAACAAAGAACACATGCAGGAGACAAACTAGGGTTTGCAATCGGTTTGAATAAGAGAGAGTATACAGTCTACTCAGACGCGACTCATACTTTAGTCACATAAATCGACAAACTAAGACAAATAGGTAGAGAATTTGACAACGCATCATTGATAAAAGTACCCTTCCATGTCTCTCCTACCATGTGTTAAAAAGGCATGATGGTTCAATGCACGATCTAAGAGATATCATCAAAACACTTGAAGTAATTGTTGCTGAATAGATTGGGATTCCGAGTTCAACTTCATATGGACATATCATCGGAAAAACAAGCTCAAAATACTAAATTAACTATAATATATGAAAGGAAAGTATTTTTTGTTCGATAGTTGGGGTCAACCACTGAAATCGGACGTCAAATGAAGTTTCTACAGCCCCTGGAGTGAAGGCCGCGCAAGGGAGGAACTTCTATTACGAATTTAACTTGGGGTTTTCACCTACTCGCATACCTGACAAAAGCAATCTAGGGTTTGCATCAAGTTCGAACTCATGAGGGTCCCATTCCTTTACCAGATGCATACAGGTAAGGTTCAGAGAGAGAAAATATCAACCCTGAAGAAAATCATCTGACAGAGCCCTCAAGAGAAAATCTCTTTCTTCATGTTATGCTGCTTCACTTTGGCCTCTGCATATCAAGACACTTTCTTAGCATGTTCCAGCTCTTCATCTACCATATGCATCTCCAAATGAAGAAAATTTCTGAAAAGCGAGGACCTGAACTCTACTCACCTCTACGGACCCTGACAGAATCGAGCCACTCTCGCAACCACCTCATATTGAAATCAGAGATTCTCACAGGTTGTCACCGAGTTCCAAGGTTTACGATATCATCAGAAGCAAGACCGTTCAGAATTATCATGATATTAAATCCGTCGGTAAGTGTCTCATTTGACGTCAAGACATGGATCCCAGGAAATCACCCTCATGCCGATCAGTTGTCTCTACACTCCGAATCTTTTTCTGAAAGTCCTCTAAAAATGTCGAAGCTCACCTCATCTCCATACTACCAAGGGCGAACTCATTCTAACCATGAAGAGCATCTCTTGAAAAGCGAGGGCCAGAGTGCAACAACTTTTCAAATTCGGCTTGGATATTGTTGAGCCATTCTCGGAGCCATCTCACGTTAAAGCGAAGATTTTTACAAGTGGTCACGAGGTTTCCAAGATCCATGAAGTAACCAGAAGGAATTTTATTCAGATTCAAGTCCCGTACGATATCGAGGATCTCCAGCAAGTCGTTAACTATTTCAATCATAGGATGAACAACATAAGTTATTATCCTCATTGTAGCAATGTGGCCATATCTTTGCCAAATCGACCGATACAGTTCGACATATTTGGTAACAATACCGAACCCCCTACAAGTATTTCATTTGAGCCTAGGGTTGCACTAGGTCCAACAAAATCAAGACCCGCAGTAGGATATTCAACGATATTCGATGGTTGTGCTTCATCTCTTCGGGTTTCTTCGACACGAGAATTACCAGAACCCGGGGACTGATGGGTAGCTGAAGCATTATCAACAGAGGATATTTATGTTGTATTTCCAGTAAGTACATCTTGAGTCGTTCCCATGTCACGAGTCTACAAAATAAGATGGAATCAAACAAGGTATATTTAGTATGGAAGTAAAAAGGAAATTTAGGTTTGGCGACTAAATTTGCTTCATAGGTGGGATTAGAGTTCATGGAGACAAATGCCACGTCTTATGCTAATATAAGGAATCTAGTAAAGTCATAATACCCCAGGAGGCATAATCAAGGCGTCACAACATGCAAAAGATCAAGGAATATGGGAATCCTCTTACAATTAGGATTTCTGTACACTGCCATGAGAAAACGCGCTAACTGACGAAAATTTCGTAAGGAATTTTGGGGAACTGTATTGATAAAATATGTTTATCTACATATCTTATACAACATATCCGAAGGGAACTGTATTGATAAAATATGTTTATCTACATATCTTATACAACATATCCGAAGGGCGTCTCAAACGGACAAGCTATCTAGGATATGTGGCCCCAACACCGAAGTAAGCGCAATCTGAAACACTTCTGAAATTCTATACGGGATTCCCGATGACAAAAGTACGTGACTGGTTGACTGACCTAAACAACTCGGAATTGGTTCATTCATTTTGTGTAGAATAGATAATTATTTTCTCTTTTCAAATTGGGGTTGGGAGCTCAAATCGGACATGGTATGAAGATTTTACAGCCATTCTACGCAAGTCTCTCAAAACTGAAGTTTTCTAACGAACATCAAATGAAGAGTCCTGATACAAACAAAAGAAGGGAAGAACAACCTCCATAACTAGGTCACACCAAAAAGGGATTGAAAAGAGTTTTATGTTCAATCCTAGCTCAAAAGGGAAGCCATCAATAAAAAGGAAAAGAAGTTGGAGCTAAAAAAGGAAATTAGAGGAATTTGAATCAAATAAGGAAACTGAGGGGTTTCTTTCTTCTAAATATTCCTCCATACCGTGGACAAGACCTTTTCATGCGTGAGGATGCTCTCCTAGGCCAGGGGGACGTGATATATTCTCTAAAAATTATTTTTAGAGGGATTGAAAGACGAAGAGAATTAGGGTTTTGTCAAAAAGCCCTAATTTCAAGAATTTTGTGAAAAAGAGATTTATTCTATAATAGAGGAGACCAAGCCTCTCCCATTCTCTTAGATGGTTATCTAAGCATATCTCAATACCTTTTAGCTCATTACTCTTCAACAAAAACGAGCTCATAAAGGATTTTGACCAAAATACCCTTATATTGCAATTTTGAGTATTTTCAAAAGACAGTCTTATTACAGCTAGAAACCGACCAAGATCTCGTCTACTCATTTTAAAGGCCTCATACACGTGAATGTTGAGTTCTCTAAGCGTTTGAAGAAGAACGGGATTGAAACAGAACCCAGAAAAGCAGAATTACAGAGAAAATAAAGGGAATTAATTTAGCTCAAAACAGGGAATTCAGGTTCATGATTTCCAAAACCAAGATCAGAGACGCGCCAATTCCCCTTTCAAGACGTGACTATGTTAGGGAGGCTCCATATCTCTCTCATGCAGAAGAAAAATCAGGCTCATATTATTTTTTGACGAAAATAACCTTGGCTTCGAAGATAGGCATTTTCTCTCAAAAAATGGGTGTCTGATTGGTACAAGGAATTCAAAAAGTTCTCAACATGAAAAGCGCTGACCCCATAAGGAATATGCACGCCTACCAAGCCTTTTCGAGCATCTCCGGAGTGTCTGAAGGAGTTAGACATGGACGAAAGAGAAATTAGGGTTTAGGTGAAGTACAAGCCTGAATTCAAAATTTGCCTGAGATAGGGATTCCGAAACTTCAAAGGGTAGGTGCATGACTTTGCTCACGGCTCTTCACCAACATCAAGGCCATCCAGGAAACCGTTTAGAAACTCTCTCTTCCCCACATACCCTCCTGTACATGTTCAGAAACTCAAGGATGCACAAAGAGAGAAAATTAGGGTTTTGGACGAGTAAACCCTGATTGACGAATTCTATTCTTCCAAGACGGAAATTTTGGCCCATCAAGGCTTTATTATTACTTCTTTGACGTTCAACACAAATCCCCAGGGAATTACAAGGTCCAAAATTGGTTTCAAGATCAAAGTCGCAACGATCGAAGGCTAAACATCAATTCGGGGATTTTACACGTCTCAAAGGATGAATTGTAATTGCATACGAATGATTTGTTACCATCTATATACTCATCATAGAATAATCAAGGTTCTACTCTGAGTAGGGGACTTAATATAGATGGTGAAATTTGGATAAAAGGGCAAACACGTCATTTCAACCCTATAGACAAAATTCAACTCTCACGGGAGAGATTAAGCCGTTAGTCCTCAAGGAATCTTAACCAAGATTTCTAGTATACGTCCCCGCGAGACACTTTTGGTCGTGATGCCGTGACTCCTGGCGCACATCCTCAACGAGATACTGCTAGTCACGTAGGTTCTGTAGAGCGTAAAACGTCCCCGGCAGACTTATGAACCAGAATAACCACAATTCCAGCATGTTTTCGCGAGACACAACTGATTGTGATGCCATGATTCCTAGTATACGTCCTCAACTAGATGTTGCTGGTCATGTAGGCTCTGTAGATGCGTAAATATGTCCCCGATGGACTTATGACCCAGAGCGGAGATTTTCATATCTCCCGTAAGCACGACTCACCCTATTTGAGACCAAAGACTGATTCCTAGTACATCATCGCGAGATACACTGGTCATGTTTGCTTTAGGCTCTGACTCGACTTACTGAGGTTTCCGGATAACTCATAGGACATCCCCGCGAGATACGCTGGTTATTCAACCTCTGAGCCTTTTCGACAGACTCCAAAAACATCCTTTCGAGATACACTGGTCTTGTTGGCTCGTCATATGGACACACAGCTGATTCCTAGCACATCTCTGCAAGATACGCTGGTCAAAGACAAGTGAGCCAAAGTCTCGCGGAGACATTAAATCGGGCACCTTTTCTCTCTCTCTCCTCGGGCCGAGTCCCAGCTGACCGCAGAGAGATATATGGATCTGTTAAGAAAATCTTCAGAGAGATTTTTGAGCTCTCCGCAAAAATCTCAGAGAGATTCAAAACTCACAGAGAGATTTTTGAGCTGTCCGCAAAAATCTCAGAGAGATTCAAATATCTCTGCAAAACTCACAGAGGGATTTTTGAGCCGTCTGCAAAAATCTCAGAGAGATTCAAAACTCTCTGCAAAAATCACAAAGGGATTTTTGAGCCGTCTGCAAAAATCTCTGAGAGATTCAAAATCTCTCTGCACAAATCACAGAGAGATTTTTGAGCCGTCCACAAAAATCTCTGAGAGATTTAAAATCTCTCTGCAAAAATCACAGAGAGATTTTTGAGCCGTCCGCAAAAATCTCTGAGAGATACAAAACCTCTCTGCAAAAATCACAGAGAGATTTTTGAGCCTTTCACAAAATCTTGAAGAGATTCGAATCTCTCCTCAAAATCTCGGATAGATTCACAGGATATACACACGCCTTACCCAGTGCTCAAGCCTGTTTCTCATCCTCTCAAATACACTCACGGCTAGTAGATTGAGTTTGAATCCAAAAACGTGGATAGGCTCTCTTGAGCACCGCATGCTCAACAAAGGGACCTACAAACAATAATATGGTTTTCACATGGCATGTGTGTCCAGCCATTCCTTTTCACGCGACTCATCCTAGTCATTCTCACAAATCAGAGAATATCTCTCTATCTTGGCCAACTCGGCTAAAGAAAATATTTATCTCTCAACACATCATCACAAAGGCTGACTCAGCTTCACACAAATGGGGGATATGAATTAGGGTTTTGGTCTGGCGGTTTACGACACGTGTGAGAAATACCCGGCTTATTTCTCACCGCATAAGAGAATAAAGGCGGTGGAATAATGAGATAAACTCAACCTAGTTTATCTTTATTCCTGAAGAGACGGGAGAATTGTTCCGCACGGCACGAAAAGCAATCCTTATCTTCACCGACTTGAGATTAGTTAATCCAACTATAAATAGGTCATCTATTTTCCAAGCTACGATCATCTTTCTCATAACCTCTCAGATCAATAACTTGTTCTCTGATCTCTCTCTTCATCTGCTTCCCTCCCTAAGACCATCCCTAATCCTTCTTCCCTGTGACTGAAGCAACCTTTGAATGGCTATTGTGCGTGGTTTAGGCGGTTTGTGCTCAACCTCCCGTAACTCACTTTCAGAAACCCTAGAATCTCCCTTCTAACCTTTCTCAGATTTTAGGTAACTACAGTAACAAAAAACAACATCTCTACATCAACTGTTTTCTTTCTGAAACAAAATTGTTTTCCTTCTGAAATAAAATTGTTGTTTTTCTGAAACAAAATTGTATCTTCATCCTCTTTACACATGCTTAAAATACAACAAGATATATATGTGTAACCTCAAGTTACACATACTGTAACAAAAAAACAGCATGTCTAAATCAATCTGAAGTAGTTATTCTGAAACAAAATTGTTTCTTCATACTCCTCTCAGTATCAACAAAAAATAAAGCAACAAATCCACAACAAATTCTCAGATCGGACATGCAAGAACAACAAATAATCAAATTTTTTTTTGAAAAATTTATGAAATCAAACCAAAATAACATTCTCATGGACTTGGGCCCAATTCGTGACTAAACGCTAGTTTTGGTCAAGTTGGTGATGTTTCCTTGTCTAGGCAAGATGGCTATTATTCCAAACATTTTGATTACCATATTAAAGTGTTTGAGATAACTTTTAATTCCTGCCTAAGTTAGAATGTGATTTAGTCACATAAATAAATATTTGCTATTTAATTATTTAATTGATTATTTATGCATAATATTTGTAACTTAGGAAAGACTCCCATAATTAGGAGAGTCTTGAAAAAGGAAAATAGTTAAAACCCTAGCTTTGTTTTCAAGCTACCTTATTCTCTATAAATAGAGGGTTCGTGAGTTTACACAGTTTTCATCCCTTTGGAAAATTGGCGTAAGCTTTCCAGACTGTTTTCCACGTCTTCCGTTCTTCGTGAACGAGAGTGAGATAAAAGTCTTTGTACTAGGGATCACAAATCCAAGTTGGATTTAATCTTCGTGATTGATCATACAATTTGAAATCTAGGTTTTTCACCTCTTGTCTATTCTAAGGTTTTCTCTTCTGATATAAAACCATTCAAGAGTTGTTGATCATAAACCCTAGGTTTTGATAGATTTCAGTTTCCGATCGTATACCAACGCTTGTTAGTCGAAATCGGAAGCTAGAAATAAAACTTCTATTAAGGTATCTCGTAAAAATCCTTTTGAAGTTTTAAACAAGATATCTCTAGAGTTATTCTAGTTGTTCTTGTGGTAGAGTTATTAGGTTTCTCTTCCTTTTATTGAAGAGTATAATGATCCCTAATCTACAGGTTTGTTTTGATATTACTTTTACCTAGTAATTGTTTTTATCAAAAAACAAACACAGGATTTCCAAAACCTTGATTTATATCTAAAGGGAAATCAAACCACTGTTTTGTGCAAACAAAATATTGAATCGTATCAATCGTGTTGGTGTATCTTCTAAAGAGAACCTTGGGTTCTGCTAGAAGATTTGCGTGAAGAATTTCTAAAGAGAATCGGTATTCTTTTAGGAGTTCTACAAGTGCTGAAGAAGGTATTACATCTAGTCCGAATAGGTAGTAGGAAATTGGTGTAACAGCTTATAATCAGTGTGTGTTTATTCTGGACTAGGTCCCTGGGTTTTTCCGCATTTGCGGTTTCCTTGTTAACAAAAATTCTGGTGTCTGTGTTATTTCTTTTCCGCATTATATATTATTTATATAATAAAAATATCACAGGTTGTACGTTAAGATCAATCAGTTCTTGTATCCGGCCTTAGGGTTGTTGAGTTAATTGATTGACACTTGAACATTGGTCTTTGGTACCGTCCAAGTTAATCCTCTTATATTCAATCGGGCTCGCAAATCGCTATTTGTTGATTGCGGATTGAATCAAGAGATAGATATATAAAACTCTTTGATATACTTTTTATAGATTGTGTCTAACTGTCTAGTTGATTCTCTTGAAAGTATATTGGAGTTTGTCTATTCAGATTTCCAAAAGAAATATTGGGTGTGGTTGTTAGACCCCCGCTTTTTCAATCGGTATCAGAGCAGGCAAACACAATAAGACCTCAGAACTATTGTTTGTAGCAATCTGATTCTATGGACAGAGGTGCTATCTCTATAAACGTACCGCCAGTCTTCGATGGCACGAACTATTTATGGTGGAAAATTGTTACGCGTTCTTTCATTCAAGCGCGAGATTTTCAATCATGGGTTTGTATTGTTAATGGCTATGATCCTCCGTTAGTTACAGTAGACGGTGTAACTGTTGAAAAGAATATTGGTGATTATAATGATCTTGAGATTCTTGTTGCAAAGCAAAATTCTAAAGGATTAAATGCGATCATCCACGCCATTACCCCAGGTCTTCAGCACCACGTTACTACGTGCAATAAGTCTAAAGATGCTTGGGATATCTTAGAAACCGTATTTGAAGGGAATGCCGCAGAGAAAGAAGCGAGGCTTCAACACCTAGCATCTGACTAGGAAAACCTTTGCATGTCTGATGATGAAACCTTTGATGAGTTTGACCAAAGACTTTCTCAAATAGTTAACGCCTCATATTCATTAGGAAGAACTATTCCAAAGAAAGTTATTGTGTACAAAATTCTCAGGTCTCTACCATCAAGATACGAGTCTAAGAAACCCGCCATTGAAGAAGCAAACGATCTTTCTACACTCTCCAGAAACACTCTTGTTGGAAAGGTAAAGATCTTTGATAATGAACACGCAAGAAAAGAGATGATTTCTCTTAAAGCTGCAAACAATTCTGAATCCTCTAAGGATAAATATGGTTCACCAGATACTAAGGATATTACTCCACGACAATTTAGAAAATTCTTGAGAGACAGGAAAAAGATTTTTTCTAAAAGTGTAACATCTCCTAAGGATGATGTACAATGCTATAATTGTCGTGGTTTCGGGCACTTGTCTTCAGTATGTCCTAGCTGGAGCCGTAGACAATCGGCATATACAGCAGACTTGCCTACTCTTGATGATGGACCTGAATATTATAATCCTCAAGAGATCATAGGCGAGGTTGCATTATCTTCTGGAAAAATTCTTTCGGATACTGATTCTGATTCTGACGAAGAAGTGTTCCATGTTGATCCAGTTGCTAATAATCTTCTTAAAGAATGTCATCGGAAACTTTCGGAAGATGATAGTACCATTTTCAGTGAAAAAGTTAAATATGACAGACTTCATAGTCAGAATAAAGACTTGCAAGACCAACTTGATTCTAGTGGTGCAAGAGATTATCTCAACGAAATACGAAATCTTAAAGAAGAAATTGCCGAAGGTCGAGATCGGGAAATTATTCTTCAAGCAAAACTAGATAACTTGGAGAACATTGAGATGAACTTGTTATTTGATTCAGAATGAGAAGATCTCAAAGTTCAATGTGAATCATCCAAGAATGATCTAGTTATTGCGCTTGAAAAGGTCAAAAGTTTGGAAGAAGAAAACTCGAGCTTAAAAGAGAGTTTTTCTAGAAATAGCAACTGAGATAAATTAACCTCGATATTGGGAGCATGTAGAATTCATCGTGATACACGAGGATTGGGATATGAAGGAATAGACGCTCATAGTATTTGCAACGAGGTAAAATTTGTCAAAGCTAAAGATTCTTCTCAACCAAAACCTTCCACGGTTGACAAAAGTAAAGTATCTTTACCAACTACGGATGGCAAAAAGAGGAAATCCTGGCAAGCTCCAAAGCAAGCACATACACATTCAGGTAATATTAAACATAACTTTTTCCATTCTACTAAACATTTTTTTTATTGTGGAAAACCAGGTCACTTGCAAAGGAATTGCAGATTTCTTAAACGAGATAATACCAGATCTGATTCTGTAAGGATGACAAGATCTGATGTTCCAAACTGAAGAAAAACTGAGTCTCATAATATCAGTTCCTTCAGTATTCCCCCCGAGAAGTTTCATAATTATATTGGGGAGAAAAGGAAATACGTTGCTCCAAAAGCTACTCAGAAATGGGTACCAAAGAAGATCAATAAAGCAACAAGTATTATTAAGAAGGATCTCCCAGACAAGAGTTCGACAAGGGATAACATCTTAAAAAGGTATGGAGCAGTTATTGAAAGTTTAAAGGAAGTTGTTAAATTCCTAGATTTCATGTTTGATCTTGTTTTAAATACCTGTGGTGAGCAAGATTTTGTTCACCTCAACACAACCTAATTGTGTTGGAAGTGCATCCTCACCAAGAAGCCCTAGTAAATGCGGTGAGGATTGCAAAAGAATTGGGGCGCACATATTATGTTGGGAAATTTCTGAATATGTGGAACAATTTATTATTTTGAGCTGAGTTTATCTCGTTTACATATTCCTCAAAATATGTGTTGGTAAGCATTCGCTTTAACCAAGTTCATCTTTACCAAGTGACGAAAGTCATGTTATGTTTCAATCACTTTGAAAATGGCTTTGACGAGAAATGGTTTGTGAATAACAACTATATAACGTCCTCTAAGAATGTTTTAATGATTGGAATGAGAGTTTAGATTATATAACCAATGGTGGACATAAACATGGTTGTGGAAACACGTTTATGTACAAGTCATATTCCTTGAACCAAAGTTTGCGAACTTTGTTGATCAAGAGAACCGGAAGAATGGCGTGAGCCAAGTCCGCGAACTGCCAAGTTCTCAAACCCGAGAATTTATGTTGGAGTTGACAAACTATTTGCGTGAAACTAAGTCCGCGAACCCAGTCCGCGAACCGGCGAAGTTCTCATACCCGAGAATTTCTGCTGGAGTTTGTAAACTCTTCCCGATAACTTAAGTCCGCGAACCTAGTCTGCGAACTTGAGTGAGGTTGTATCTAAAGATGATTGTTTTGAACTTATTTATAAATACTAAGGAATGCAGTTTGCAAACCGTGGATATAAAGTTCATGACCCGATTCAAGTGAATCAAATCATCTTTGCTTCAATTGTGTCTTGTGTAGTTACATAAGATTTCCTTGCAATTGAACAACTCTCTAACTAGTTCATGTGAAGTCATTTGAACTAGTTATGGTTAAGATGATTATGGTTAGATACCACATGTATGAGTCTTAATTACCTAACTTGATTTGTGATTGGAATTCTTAAATATAACAGGTTAGAAGCAATTATCAAAGCCATGGATGTTGGTTTTTATTGTCAAAGAATCTTTTTCATACTCTTATGGTAACCATTCTTGGTGTAAATCCTTATGGAAAAGATTATTCTTCCTTCTAAGCATATCAATTCTTGTTCATACAAGTTTGTATCTTAGAAAAGATGATCACAATACTTGATCTTCATGATTATATATTGTGTATTATTACCATGAGATAGTTTTATTGTCCAGTAACTTGATCTCATGAGAGACTTTCAATGATTGGTTCTTAGTTCGTATCTCCTTTGGGTTTGCTAAAATCCAATATATAAATCCTTATCTCTGGAGTAAGGTCACTCTTGATATTCTTTAGGGAATGACATCTAATGGGGGAGATTATTCTTAAATGAACTTGTGCTTAATTGTCATATCTTTGTAGGGAGAAGCGGGTTTGGAACATGTACGAGTTAGCTTGTATCTTAATAAACTCCTTGATGATTTCATTATTATCGACTCTGTGATATCGTCTAAACAAAGTTGATATGTTTCTTTCTTTTGGTCATGAAGTATCTCCATGAAAATTTCATGAGGCTCCCACTAGTCTTCGTGCCTTTGACAAAAAGGGGGAGAATTAATGTGTAGTTCGCACTACAAATACATATGGTTTACGGATCATTATGTAAGGGGGAGTGGTTTTCATGTTGAGATGGAGTATTGACTAAGGGAAGTGATACAATGAAACTTTGATGTTGTGTAATAATACTATGATGGATCTTCAACAAGTACAGGATGAACACATGAAGAGTTGAAGAACCAAGGAAATCAAGATTGTCGATTTTGCTTTTAACAAGTACAAGCCATATGTAAAATGGTTTTGTCACTAAAATTGACAAATGGGGAGATTGTTAGAGTACTGCTCGGTTGAACCCACTAGCGTTGGTATGTCAAATTAGTTGTCAATTTTAGTTGCCAAAATGCATTCTTGATTTAGCATACTAAAGATAGTTTCGGACTAGATTAGGTCTAATAAATTGAATCGAAGCTATCCTTAAAGGATGGGGATTGAAGATTGAAGACTACAAGAAGACATCAACAAGTACTTCATCAACAAAGGTATGTGATTGATTTCATTTGGATTCTTGTTCGATTCTACCTTTCTAATATATCAAGATATATGCTCACTCTATGGAACAATTCCGATGACGGTAAATGTACATTTATGTATATATACTTGAGGTTATTTAATTCATGACCTTGGAGACAATAACCTTTATCCTTATAAAGAATCTCATGTTATAGTGAATGAGCTTATGAATCCTACGATCCAAGAATCACTCAATTTCGAGTTATGAGTGATTTATTAAAGTTCGTTAGTAGGAAACAATTCATGGGCTGTTAGTAACAATTCATGGACTTGGGCCCAATTCGTGACTAAAATCTATTTTTGGTCAAGTTGGTGATGTTTCCTTGTCTAGGCAAGATGGATATTATTCCAAACATATTTGGTTACCATATTAAAGTGTTTGAGATAACTTTTAATTCATGCCTAAGTTAGAATGTGATTTATTCACATAAATAAATATTTGCTATTTAATTATTTAATTAATTATTTATGCATAATATTTGTAACTTAAGAAAGCCTCACATAATTAGGAGAGTCTTGAAAAAGGAAAATAGTCAAAACCCTAGCTTTGTTTTCAAGCTACCTTATTCTCTATAAATAGAGGGTTCGTGAGTTTACAAAGTTTACACCGTTTACACCGTTTTCATCCCTTTGGAAAATTGGCGTAAGCTTTGCAGGTTGTTTTCCACGTCTTCTGTTCTTCGTGAATAAGAGTGAGATAAAATTCTGTGTGTTAGGGATCACAAAGCCAAGTTTGATTTAATCTTCGTGATTGATCATACAACTTGTAATCTAGGTTTTTCACCTCTTGTCTATTCTAAGGTTTTCTCTTCTGATATAAAACCATTCAAGAGTTGTTGATCATAAACCCTAGGTTTTGATATATTTCAGTTCCCGATCGTATACCAACACTTGTTAGTCGAAATCGGAAGCTAGAAATAAAACTTCGATTAAGGTATCTTGTAAAAATCCTTTTGAAATTTTAAACAAGATATCTCTAGATTTATCTAGTTGTTCTTGTGGTAGAGTTATTAGGTTTCTCTTCCTTTTATTGAAGAGTATAATAATCCCTAATCTACAGGTTTGTTTTGATATTACTTTTACCTAGTAATTGTTTTTATCAAAAAACAAACACAAGGTTTCCAAAACCTTGATTTACATCTAATGGGAAATCAAACCACTGTATTGTGCAAACAAAATATTGAATCGTATCAATCGTGTTGGTGTATCTTCTAAAGAGAACCTTGGGTTCTGCTAGAAGATTTGCGTGAAGAATTTCTAAAGAGAATCAGTATTCTTCTAGGAGTTCTAAGAAGTGTTGAAGAAGGTATTACATATAGTCCGAATAGGTAGTAGGAAATTGGTGTAACAACTTATAATTAGTGTGTGTTTATTCTGGACTAGGTCCCGGGATTTTTCTGCATTTGCGGTTTCCTCGTTAACAAAAATTCTGGTGTCTGTGTTATTTCTTTTCC
The DNA here is from genome assembly GCF_003573695.1 of Papaver somniferum. Classification (NCBI taxonomy): domain Eukaryota; kingdom Viridiplantae; phylum Streptophyta; class Magnoliopsida; order Ranunculales; family Papaveraceae; genus Papaver; species Papaver somniferum. The sequence goes on from NC_039358.1 coordinate 23,106,765, forward strand.
GCATTATATTTTATTTATATAATATAATATCACAGGTTGTGCGTTAAGATCAATCAGTTCTTGTATCCGGCCTTAGGGTTGTTGAGTGAATTGATTGACACTTGAACATTGGTCTTTGGTACCGTTCAAGTTAATCCTCTTATATTCAATCGGGCTGGCAAATCCCTATTTGTAGATTGCGGATTGAATCAAGAGATAGAGATATAAAACTCTTTGATATACTTTTTATAGATTGAGTCTAACTGTCTAGTTGATTCTCTTGAAAGTATATTGGAGTTTGTCTATTCAGATTGCCAAATGAAATATTGGGTGTGGTTTTTAGACCCCCGCTTTTTCAATTCTGACAATCATCACCCCTTCCATTGCGTGTTGTGCAGATTGGATTAGATTCTTCTTCGTTTTTGTTCTCAATTCAAGCCACCCTAGCTACTGATAGCTAACTGTGGATTAGGGCTAATATGAAATGAGTACAATAACAGAAGTACAAATTGAACATCTAATTGATTAGGTAAAGATGGAAATAGGGTATGGGTTTGACAGTCAGAGAAAGAGAGGTCGACGTTGTTGGTGGTTGAATATTGAAACTGACATGGGTGTAGAGATGGTTGTCTAAAGGATAAGGAGAAAGGGAAAGATTCTGATCTTGGTAATGAGATGTGAAAGTGGTAAGGGGTACACTTGGGTGTGAGGCATGTGTTCCTTTCTTAGGTGTATGAGGGTGAAATCAATTGAGAATCCAACCTTTGGTTGTTGATTAAATTGATTGACACTTGGATATTGGTTTTTTTATATTCAATCGGGCTCTCAAATCCGATTGAATTGAGAAATAGAGATACAACTCTTGGATATATTTCAAATGACTGAGTCTGTTTGTCTAGTTGATTCTCTTGGAATTATATTGGAGTTTTTCCATACAGGTTGCTAAGTGAAATATTGGGTGTGGTTGTTGTACCCCCTTTTGTGTCCTCCTAAAAACAGGGACACCGTCGATACCAATGATGAGGATATGCCACAGTGTTTCAAGCGTAAAGGCTTTGGTCATTTTGCTAATGAGTGTCCAAATCGTAGAAAATACACGGGGAACAAAGGTGTTGCTGCAACTCTTGATGAGATGTCTGGCCACTATGATTCAGATGAAAATGAAAAGTCAAGTGTTGCACTCTATGGTGAAAATATTGATTTTGATATTCTTTCTGGAGAAACTTCGTCAACCACTATGGAGGATAAAATGGATTTTTCCCTGTCTACTAAAAATTCTGTTTCACATGTTTCAGGTACCTCATTTTGTTTAACAGCATGCTCAGCTATGGTGTCCGAACAGTCCTCCACATTTACGGGTCATGAACTCTCTATGTGTTACAAGTACAAAAATAAAATAAGATATGTCAATAAACTTCAACGGAGAGCACATCGATTAGTAAACAAGCTCAAACTTGTTCAGAAGTCTAATTCACCTGAGGTAAGTAAAAAATTCAATTCCTCTCCGAAAATGTTAATTTCTAAAGAACTAATTAGACCTCTCCGGAAAAGAACAAGGTCTAACCATTCTGTGAAAAAGGGTGTTAAGAATTCCGTACAAGAAGTGTATGGTGGACAGATTATTGTTCAACCCAACACAACATAATTGTGTTGAAAGTGCATCTTGTCTCATGTGCCTGACTTCAAAGAGACAAGAGTATTGCACAGTTCAGGCTTTAGGAAAAGACAGTTGAAAAGCGGGGGTCTAACAACACCACCCAATATTTCGTTTCGCAATCTGAATAGACAAACTCCAATATACTTTCAAGAGAATCAACTAGAAAGTTAGACTCAATCTATGAAAAGTATGTCACAGAGTTTTATATCTCTATCTCTTGATTCAATCCGCAATCAACAGATAGGGATTTGTGAGCCCGATTGAATATAAGAGGATTAACTTGAACGGTATCAAAGACCAAAGGCCGGATACAAGAATTGATTGATCTTAACATACAAACTGTGATATTTCTATTATATAAATAAAATATAATGCGGAAAAGAAATAACACAGACACCAGAATTTTATTAACGAGGAAACCGCAAATGCAGAAAAACCGCGGGACCTAGTCCAGAATAAACACACACTGAACAATAAGTTGTTACACCAATTTCCTACTACCTATTCGGACTAGATGTAGTACCTTCTTTAGCACTTGTAGAACTCCTAGCAGAATACCGATTCTCTTTAGGAACTCTTCACACAAATCTTCTAGAAGAACCCAAAGTTCTCTTTAGAAGACACACCACCACGATTGATACGATTCGATATCTTGTATGCACAAAACACCGCTTTGATTTCCCTTTAGATGTGAATCAAGGTTTTGGAAATCTTGTGTTTAATTTGATAAAAACAATTACTAGGTAAAAGTAACATCAAAATAAACTTGTAGATTAGGGTTTTAACTTACAATCAGTATGCATACACACAAGGAGTCCGTGAACCTGATTTCCGTAAGTAAACTTGGGTGATTCCAAAGATCAATTTCCAAGTTAATAAAACCCTAATAATTCTACAACAAGAACAACTAGAATAAATCTAGAGATATCTTGTTTAAAACTTCTCAAGGATTTTTACGAGATGCCTCAATAGAAATTTTTCTTTCTAGTCTCCGATTTCGATTAACAAGTGTTGGTATACGATAGGAAACTGAAATCTATCAAAACCTAGGGTTTATGATCAACAACTCATGAATGGTTTTATATCAGAAGAGAAAACCTTAGAATAGACAAGAGGTGAAAAACCTAAATTACAAGATGTATGATCAATCACGAAGATTAATTCCAATTTGGCTTTGTGATCCCTAATACAAAGACTTTTATCTCACTCTCATTCACGAAGAACGGAAGACGTGGAAAACAACCTGCAGAGCTTACGCCAATTTTCCAAAGGGATGAAAACTGTGTAAACTCACGAACCCTTTATTTATAGTGAGCAATAGCTTAGAATCTAAGCTAAGCTATTTTCCTTTTTCAAGACTCTACTAAATAAGGGAATCTTACCTAAGTTACAACTCTTGCCAAAATAATTAAATAAATAATTAATGTAGCAAATTGTATTTTTGTGAATAAATCACAAATTAAATTAGGAAGGAATCACAAACACTTTAATATGGTAATCAAAGATGTTTGGAATAATAGCTAACTTTCCTAGATAAGGAAACATCACCAACTTGACCAAAAATGCCTTTTAGTCACGTAATTGGGCCCAAGTCCGTGAACTGTTGCAAACAACCCATGGATTGTTTCCTACTAACGAACTGTAACAATCACCACAACACTTATAATTTTACTTTAATAAATCACTCATAACTTCATCGTTATAACTCGAAATTGAGTGATTCTTGGCTCGTTGGATTCATAAGATCATTCACTATAACATGAGATTCTTTATAAGGATAAAGGTTATTGTATCCAAGGTCATGAATCAAACAACCTCAAGTATATATACATAAATGTACATTTACCGTCAACGGAATTGTTCCATATAGTGAGCATATATATTGATAGATCAGAAAGGTAGAATAGAACAAGAATCCAAATGAAATCAATCACATACCTTTTATGAAGTACTTGTTGATGTCTTCTTGTATTCTTCAATCTTCAATCTTCATCCTTTAAGGATAGCTTCGATTCAACTTCTTAGACCTAATCTAGTCCGAAACTATCTTTAGTATGCTAAATCAAGAATGCATTTTGGCAAATAAAATTGACAACTAACTTGACATACCAACGCTAATGGGTTCAACCGAGCAGTGCTCTAACAATCTCCCCCTTTGTCAATTTTAGTGACAAAACCATTTTACATACGGCTTGTACTTGTTAAAAGTAAAAACGACAATCTTGATTTCCTTGGTTCTTCAACTCTTCCTGTGTTCATCCTCTACTTGTTGAAGATCCATCATAGTATTATTACACAACATCAAAGTTTCATTGTATCACAACTTTGACAATAATACTACGGTGATATGTATCACTCCCCCTTAGTCAATACTCCATCTCACATGGAAACCACTCCCCCTTACACAATGATCCGAAAACCATATGTATATGTAGTAGAACTACACATTAATTCTCCCCCTTTTTGTCAATAAAATTGTCAAAGGTATATGAACGGGATCCTAATGAAATTTCCGAGAAGAGACGTTTCATAGACTAAAAGAAAAAATACATACCAACTTAATTTAGATGCAATCATAAAGCCGAAGCTAAGTGCATTCATCAAGGAGTTTTAAGATACAAGATAACGCCTATAAAATTCCACAGCCGCACACCCCACAAGATATTACCATTAAGCACAAGTTCAAAAGAACTCTCCCCCATTAGATGTCATTCCCGAAAGAACAACAAGAGTGACCTTACTCCAAAGATAAGGATTTATATATTGGATTTTAGAAAATCCACAAGGAGATGCGAACTAAGAACCAATCATTGAAAGCCTCTCATGAGATCAAGTTACTGAACAATAGAACTATCTCATGGTAATAATACACAATATGTAATCATGAAGATCAAATATTGTGATCATCTTTTCTAAGATACAAACTTGTATGAACAAGAAATGATATACTTAGAAGGAAGAATAATCTTTTCCATAAGGATTTACACCAAGAATGGTTACCATAAGAGTATGAAAAAGGATTTTTTGACAATAAAAATCAACATCCATGGCTTTGATAATTGCTTCTAACCTGTTATATTTAAGAATTTCAATCACAAATCAAGTTAGGTAATTAAGACTCATACATGTGGTACTAACCATATTCATCTTAACCATAACTAGTTCAAGTGTCTCAAATGAACTAGTTAGAGAGTTGTTCAATTGCTATGAGATCTTATGTAACTACACAAGACACAATTGAAACAAAGATGATTCGATTCACATGAATCGTCTCATGAACTTTATAGCCACGGTTTGCATACTGCATTCCTTAGTAATTTAAGTTTCATGTTCAGAGCACATCTTTAGATCATAACCTACTCAAGTTCACAAACAAGTTCGCGGACTTAAGGCAACCGGCAGAATTTCCAAACTCAGCAGAAAATCTCGGCAAAGAGACTTCCGCCAGTTCGCGGACTGAGTTTGTGGACTAAACACACAAACGAGTTTTTGGAAAATCCCAGCAGAAATTCTCGGTAAGAGAACTTCCGTCAGTGCGCGGACTGAGTTCGCGGACTGGGTTCGCGGACTTGGCAAATCCAATTCCTCCGGTTTCTCTCAATCACCAAAGTTCGAAAACTTCGGATTAAGGAATACATGGTTATCTAATCTAAACTCTCATTCCAATCATTGAGACATTCTCAGAGGACGTTATATAGCCGTTATTCACAGACTGTTTCACGTCAGAGCAATTCTCAGAGTAATTGAAACTTTTCATGAGTTTCGTCACTAGGTGAAGATAAACTTGATCAAAGCGAAACGCTTTCCAACACATGTTTCGAGGAATATATAAGCAAGTTAAACTCAGCTCGAAACAATAATTTATTCCATTTATTCAGAAATTTCCCAACATAATATGTGTGCCCCAATTCTTTTGCAATCCTCACCGCATTTATTAGGGCTTCTTGGCGAGGATGCACTCTCAACACAATCAGGTTGTGTTGAGGTGAGCAAAATCTTGCTCACTACAGGTATTTGAAACAAAATCATGCATGGACTCTAGGAATTTAAAAACTTCCTTGAAAATTTCAATAAATGTTCCATACCTTTTTAAGATGTTATCCCTTGTCAAATTCTTGTCTGGGAGATCCTTCTTAATAGTACTCGTTGCTTTATTAGTCTTCTTTGGTACCCATTTTTGAGCAGCTTTTGGAGCAACGTATTTCTTTTTCTCCCCAATATAATTGGGAAACTTCTTTGGGGGAATATTAAAAGAACTGATATTATAAGACTCAGTTTTTCTCCAGTTTGGAACATCAGATCTTGTCATCCTAACAGAATCATATCTAGTTTTATCTCGTTTAAGAAATCTGCAATTCCTTTGCAAGTGACCTGGTTTTCCACAATAAAAACAATCTTTAGTATAATGGAAAAAGTTATGTTTAGTATTACCTGAATATCTATGTGCTTGCTTTGGAGCTTGGCAGGATTTCTTCTTTTCGTCATCCGTAGTTGGTAGAGATACTTTACTTTTGTCAACCGTGGAAGGTTTTGGTTGAGAAGAATATTTAGCTTTGAAAATTTTTACCTCTTTGTAAATACTAGGAGCGTCTATTCCTTCATATCCCAATCCTCGTGTATCACGATGAATTTTACATGCTCCCAATATCGAGGTTAATTTATCTGAGCTGCTATTTCTAGACAAACTCTCTTCTAAGCTCAAGTTTTCTTCTTCCAAACTTTTGACCTTCTCAAACGCAATAACTAGATCATTCTTGGATGATTCACATTGAACTTTGAGATCTTCTCGTTCCGAATCAAATAATAAGTTCATCTCAATGTTTTCCAAGTTATCTAGCTTTGCTTGAAGAGTAATTTCCCGATCTCGACCTTCAACAATTTCTTCTTTAAGCTTTCGTATTTCGTTGAGATAATCTATTGCACCACTAGAATCAAGTTGGTCTTGCAAGTCTTTATTCCGACTACGAAGTTTGTCATATTTAACTTTCTCACTGAAAATGGTACTATCAGCTTCTGAAAGTTTCCGATGACATTCTTTAAGAAGATTATTAGCAACTGGATCAACATGGAACACTTCTTCGTCACAATCAGAATCAGTATCCGAAAGTATTTTTCCAGAAGATAATGCAACCTCGCCTATGAGCTCTTGAGGATCATAATATTCAGGTCCATCATCAAGAGTAGGAAAATCTGCTCATATGCCGATTGTCTACGGCTCCAGCTAGGGCATACTAAAGACAAGTGCTCGAAACCACGACAGTTATAGCATTGGACATCATTCTTAGGAGATGACACACTTTTAGAAAAATTCTTTTTCCTGTCTCTCAAGAATTTTCTAAATTGTCTTGGAGTAACATCCTTAGTATCTGGCGAACCAGATTTATGCTTGGAGGATTCAGAATTGTTTGCAGCTTTAAGAGAAATCACCTCTTTTCTTGCGTGTTCATTATCAAAGATCTTTAGCTTTCCAGCAAGAGTATTTCTTGAGAGTGTCGAAAGATCGTTTCCTTCTTCAATGACATGTTTCTTAGACTCGTATCTTGATGGTAGAGACATGAGAATTTTTCACCAATATCTTTCTCCGAAATAGTTCTTCCTAACGCAAATGAGGAGTTAACTATTTGGGAAAGTCTTTGGTTAAACTCATCAAAGGTTTCATCATCAGACATGCGAAGGTTTTCCCAATCAGAAGCTATATTTTGAATCCTTGCTTCTTTCTCTACGACATTCCCTTCGAATACGGTTTCTAAGATATCCCAAGCATCTTTAGACTTATTACACGAAGTCACGTGGTGCTGAAGATCTGGGGTAATGGCATGTATCATGGCATTCAAACTGTCGGAATTTTACTTTGCAGCAAGTAACTCGGCAGGACTGTATTCACCAATGTTCTTGGGAACGTTTACATCTCCAACTGCCACAACGGGAACATCATAGCCATTAACTATATATACCCATGTTTGAAAATCACGTGAATGAAGAAAAGCTCGCATAACAATTTTCCACCATAGGTAGTTTGTGTCATCGAAGGCTGGTGGTGCATTTATAGATATAACACCTTTGTCCATAGAATCAAATTGCTACAAACACAGACTTATGAGGTCTTAGCGTGTTTGCCTGCTCTGATACCAATTGAAAAAGCGGGGGTCTAACAACACCACCCAATATTTCGTTTGGCAATCTGAATAGACAAACTCCAATATACTTTCAAGAGAATCAACTAGACAGTTAGACTCAATCTATAAAAAGTATGTCAAAGAGTTTTATATCTCTATCTCCTGATTCAATCCGCAATCAGCAAATAGGGATTTGTGAGCCCGATTGAATATAAGAGGATTAACTTGAACGGTACCAAAGACCAATGTTCAAATGTCAATCAATTAACTCAACAACCCTAAGGCCGGATACAATAACTGATTGATCTTAACGTACAACCTGTGATATTTCTATTATATAAATAAAATATAATGCGGAAAAGAAATAACACAGACACCAGAATTTGTTAACGAGGAAACCGCAAATGCAGAAAACCCCCGGGACCTAGTCCAGAATAAACACACACTGAACAATAAGCTGTTACACCAATTTCCTACTACATATTCAGTCTAGATGTAATACCTTCTTCAGCACTTGTAGAACTCCTAGCAGAATACCGATTCTCTTTAGGAACTCTTCACATAGATCTTCTAGCAGAACCCAAAGTTCTCTTTAGAAGACACACCACCACGATTGATACGATTCGATATCTTGTATGCACAAAACACCTCTTTGATTTCCCTTTAGATGTGAATGAGGGTTTTGGAAATCTTGTGTTGAATTTGATAAAAACAATTACTAGGTAAAAGTAATATCAAAATAAACTTGTAGATTAGGGTTTTAACTTACAATCAGTATGCGTACACGCAAGGAGTCCGTGAACCTGATTTCCGTAAGTAAACTTGGGTGATTCCAAAGATCAATTTCCAAGTTAAGAAAACCCTAATAATTCTACAACAAGAACAACTAGAATAAATCTAGAGATATCTTGTTTAAAACTTCTCAAGGATTTTTACGAGATGCCTCAATAGAAGTTTTTCTTTCTAGTCTCCGATTTCGACTAACAAGTGTTGGTATACGATCGGAAACTGAAATCTATCAAAACCTAGGGTTTATGATCAACAACTCTTAAATGGTTTTATATCAGAAGAGAAAACCTTAGAATACACAAGAGGTGAAAAACCTAGATTGAAAGTTGTATGATCAATCACGAAGATTAAATCCAATCTGGCTTTGTGATCCCTAATACAAATACTTTTATCTCACTCTCGTTCACGAAGAACGGAAGACGTGGAAAACAACCTGCAGAGCTTACGCCAATTTTTCAAAGGGATGAAAACCGTTTAAACTCACGAACCCTTTATTTATAGTGAGCAATAGCTTGGAAGCTAAGCAAAGCTATTTTCCTTTTTCAAGACTCTACTAAATAAGGTAGTCTTTCCTAAGTTACAAATCTTGCCAAAATAATTAAATAAATAATTAATTTAGCAAATTGTATTTTTGTGAATAAATCACAAATTAAATTAGGAAGGAATCACAAACACTTTAATATGGTAATCAAAGATGTTTGGAATAATAGCTAACTTGCCTAGGTAAGGAAACATCACCAACTTGACCAAAAATGCCTTTTAGTCACGTAATTGGGCCCAAGTCCGTGAACTGTTGCAAACATCCCATGGATTGTTTCCTACTAACGAACTGTAACAATCACAACAACACTTATAATTGTTACTTTAATAAATCACTCATAACTTCCTCGTTATAACTCGGAATTGAGTGATTCTTGGATCGTTGGATTCATAAGCTCATTCATTATAACATGAGATTCTTTATAAGGATAAAGGTTGTTGTCTCCAAGGTCATGAATCAAATAACCTCAAGTATATATACATAAATACATTTACCGTCATCGGAATTGTTCCATATAGTGAGCATATATCTTGATAGATTAGAAAGGTAGAATAGAAAAAGAATCCAAATGAAATCAATCACATACCTTTGATGAAGTACTTGTTGATGTCTTCTTGTAGTCTTCAATTTTCAATCTTCATCCTTTAAGGATAGCTTCGATTCAACTTCTTAGACCTAATCTAGTGTAAAACTATCTTTAGTATGCTAAATCAAGAATGCATTTTGGAAACTAAAATTGACAACTAACTTGACATACCAACGCTAGTGGGTTCAACCGAGCAGTGCTCTAACAAAAGTATTTTTCTTTTTTGGTTGCTTTTTTTTTGGAATTTTGTTGATCTTTTCATATCATAAATTGGTATTGAAAAGAATTTCCTTTTTCAATAAAAAGGGGGTTAAAATCGATAATTCTTCATTCTTTAGGGTTATGAATTGGTCGTACGTGAATCTTACTCTGTATATAGGTTTTGTAACCCAACATTCCTTTTTTCCTTCCCTGAAAAACTTTTTTTATCACAAGATTGCTTGTTGAGCTTTATTTGTTGTTAGAGCACTGCTCGATTGAACCCACCAAGCGTTGGTATGTCAAGTTTGGTTGTCATATTTAGTTCCAAAACTCGAGTCGCTTAATAAGTAAACTAGAGTCAACTTCGATAGGTTAGACTAGAAACGATAGAATTACCGTGCTCCAGTTACTCACAAAGATCTGAAGATGGATTGAAGACAGCAAAGACATTTTCCTTCAGCTTGAGGTTAGTAACTACGACTTGACTTGTTCCATTTCTATCTTGTTTCTTTCAAATCTTTTAGATTGAAAACATAACATGCGAGGTCATATTATTATGATCAAAGTATCAAGGAATTTATTGAATTATGAAGTATAACACTTATGTTTTGAACTTCGTAGATATGAGATCGGCATAATCTATACTGTAATGATTATGTGAATGGGTAAAGGTGAAGATTTCATCCTAGGAAACAATGTTTACATTTATTTAAATGAAGTACATTCATGAGCTTGTTTTATGAATCGAAAGGGAAATCGCTAGGCTTATTGGTATTGTTATTCATTGTATATCTTTGGATTACCAATATGTGTGAGTTAGTAGAACCGATCATAACTTGTTATGTGTCTTGGTATAACTATTCACAATGCCTGATTTATGATTTGGTATGACTAATTTTGATTAATTAGTGTAGCCGATCCTAAGTAATCACCTGAGATGGTATGATCAATTTTTGTAATTGGTGTGACCGATCCTAGTAATTGATGTGACCGATCACAAAAGATTTTTGTAATCAATCCTTGTAATTGGTGTAACTGATCCTGGTAACTGGTGTGACCGATCACAAGCAATACCATGAGTTACTTGAACATGTGCATAAATCTTATTTATTATTTGTTCAAAGATATTCCTTGATACTCAAACCGGAATATTCTTAATATCTTTTGATATTTGGAAATATGCTTTTAACATATTAATATTCGAAAGTGAAAAATACTAGAACCCCTTACTGTATGGGTTCAATATATAGGAGCCCCACTAAATGGATCATCCACTGTCAACTCTAGGGGTGAGCAAAAAGTCCGTAACCTCGGATTTCATCCGTATCCGTCCGTAAAATTGCGGGTGAAACCCAATCCGCAGGCTCTATGGACCGGACACGGGTGGGATTTTCAAATCCGCAATTTTAACGGTTTGGTTGCGGTTGGACTTTGAAATCCACGAATTTACCCGCACTGTAGGGCACTAAGGTTTTACTTTGTTTAACGACCGGTGAGAATCAATCAGTTAGGGTCATCCAGAACGGAGGCAATCAGATACCTGTCTCTTCTGATACTGGTGTGCCATTTACAATGGAGATAATTCTCTTAATTGTTTCTCTTTTGTGGATTATTTCTACAGATTCCATATCTGGCTTTAATCATCTTCCTTCCACTATTAACATTAATTGGTTGCCTTTTGTTATAATCTAATTGTCGCATGGTACGAACTGTATGTATCGTTGTTATTAACTAGGGTTAACACAGAGAGCCAACACGAGGAATCATGCACATGGGGTTCTCCAAAGAGTTTGCGAATGGCAGCAATACATGGGGTTCTCCAAAAAGTTTGCGAATGGCATCAACAACACAGGGATATTGTTATCTAGATCTGATGGTAAGCATAAAAGGTTTCCTCCATTACATTAGTTCTGTAAACGTAAGTTTACTGAACTAATGTAATGTCCATCTAACCTGTTATCTAATAGAAGCAGTATTAGTTGCTCCACTCCTAGCTCTTCCCGTAGCTTGCACCAAGTTTTTTGGACGCGGTCTTCTTCGAAGATGTGATTATTTCCTCACATGGTATTCGTATATTTACTTCTTTTTTTTTTGACTAAATCCTCGATTAATACGCATCCGGTCCGTCTCATCCGCTTATCCACGGATGTCAAATCCGCGGGTGATTGAGCCGGACACGGTTGGATTTTCCAAATCCGCAACTTTGACGGATTGGACGTGGGTGACCCCTAATCCGCATCCGTCTGTCCGTTGCACACCCCTAGTCAACTCCATACTTTAAGAAAATGATATTATTAGGCCCAAAAAATCAAATTTTCTTCAGATCTGGACCATAATTAATTATTAGGAATTTTAATAATGACAACACTTCCCTTTAGTATTTATATCATTGGATATTTTCTTTTTCAGTTCATTTTCTTTTTCACTTTCTCTCTCTCATTTTCCTTCCGCTCTCTCTCGGATGAAGAAACAGGCGAGAAGACACAATTTCCGATTGAAATTTTCAGTGAAAAATCAATTCAAAGCCTAGATCCTGATTATCTAAACGTTAATTCGACATCAACATCACTTGTTCTTCGGAGATTCAATGAAAATCGATGGAAAATGAATGATAATCATTAGTAGCAGCAAATAAATCTGAAGATTCGCCTACAAATTGAACAGATAAGCTTCGTTTTATCTTTAACGTTTCAATTCAATAAGTAGATTTAGTTCTTTGATTTTTCAGATTTATATTTCTGCAAAATCATTTTGTGATTTTGAAAACTTTTTAAAAGCTTGGTTTCAGCATAAATCTCTTATTGAAATCATAATTAGAGTTAGATCTGTTATAATCTCATCTTAATCTTACTGTTGAGAGTAAAATTTCGAAAAAACATTCAAGAAAAATTTCTAGTGTTCTTGAACAAAATTCGATAGATCTTTTAATTTTTTATCTCGATCGAAAATCGGTTTTCAGATTTGAAATCGGCGAATCATTATCTCATTTACCCATCTATTAGATACGAATTCTATATACTTTGATTTTTGAACTGATTTTTGCTCATCTCTAATGTTACATGTTCTTAAAAAATGATTTTTAGTTCAATCTATATTTGCTTTGGTTGTTCAAATTTAAACAACATGATGTAGTACGATTTCAAGATTTAGATTATATATCTAATTAAAATTTTATGTCAATATCTTCTACAGCGTGTCAATTACTGGCAACGGTGTTGTCAAAACCATAGAAACTAAAGCTGAAGAATAAAGAGATATGGAAGGAAAAGTTGGATCAGAAGTGATTGTACTGGTAAAATGAATTAGGTTACTAAATTATGGCTTGTGCTTCAATTTTCAGTTCATAGCTTGTGATGGTGAAAGTTTGAGCAGGTGGTGATGCTGGTAGTGGTACTGAAGCTAGAGAGTTGTTCATTGTGCTTCAATTTTCTCATTTTGATGATTATTCACACATGTGTAACTTTCGTCTACACATCCAAATTGCATGTGTAGCTTGCGTCTACACATCCAAAATGCATGTGTAACTCTCAGTTACACTATTCAAATGCATCTGTAACTCCCAGTTACACTAGTCATATACATGTGTAACTCTTATTTATACTATTATTGTCTGTCTATTTTGGTTATAAATGATGTTACAGTAACATAGGATGTAACTAGTTGCAACATATTGGATTGGTTTTACATTTAAAGCTTTTGGTGACTACCTATTGAATATGGCCTTGAGAGCTTGTGTCTGTGTAGCTGTTGAAGCAACTGATGGTGATGGTTATGTTAATTTCAGAGAGGATGTTTTTATTTGGACCTAGTAGTGGTATTCGCAGGGTAATACAAGATGTGGAGAGAGATAGTGTTAATGTTTATGTTGTTTATGGTGTAAGTTATGTCTCATTAAGCTTATAGAGCTTCCCAAGGGAAACAATCATGCGACATCTAAGCCTGGTCGTGCATGTATTTCTTATTCTTCGTTGGGATTAACTATGTAACCCTTAATATATGGATGTGTAACTCCTAGTTACATAAGTCATATGAATGTGTAACTTCTAGTTACACATGCATATAACATATGTAACTCTTATTTACACTAGTCACATACCTGTGTAATTTTGGGTTCTAATTTTTGATGAACTGCTTTATTTGTTTTTGTACAGTTTGTTTGATGTTTTGACTTTATTGTACGTCAGAGAGGGGATTTGTTGTTGTAGATGGTATTGAAGCTTAGCTGGTGAAGATGTAGTTCTCAAGTGAATTGCAGGTGGTATGAGGATTGGGAATGGTTATGAACAGGGTGTTGTTGCTAATTAAAGGTTATGGAGGTGTTGATTTTAGAGTATGAAAGTTCACAGAGAGATGTAGGAGTGTGCAAGTGGTACAAATGCATATTTGGCGTTGGTTTGGAATGAATTGGTGTTGTTATTGCAGTGATATAGCTATGGGATGAATGGGAATAGCTCAGGTATGCACTGGTTGAAGAATCAGATGGGTTTGAGTTAGTGATGCTCAGATAGATGTATGTTAGGAGTTAACATTACAGGTACTGGTACAGCTGCAGTTAAGACAGTGGTAATGGAATATAGGAAATTCATATGTGAAGTAAGCTCTTTCAGGTATTGATCTCTCTTACAATTTATCTTCATCATCGTGTTTGTTTGTTGAGTTTCACAGTGATTGTTCTATATGCATAGTTAGGTGATTGCTTACGAGTTAGGTGTAAGACATTAGAGTCTTAGACATTTCTTTGCATTATAAAAACATGCGTGCATCCGCACATTAGTTTAGATATATCCAAACATAAAAACTTTGAATTATAAACACTGAGGTCTTTGAACCATGTTAGTTTGATGCTCAGATGGATATGATAAAAAAGTCTACGTTTTTGTTTGTGCAAGCTCTTATGGAATGGGATATCATGCATAGATTTTACCTGTTTACGAACTTTTGCCTCCTTCTGGTTATATAGATTGTATGTGTAACTTCTGGTTACATAAATTTTACCTGTTTACGAACTTTTGCCTCCTTTTATGTGGTATTTGACTATATTTTTTCCTGGAATATGCAGATTTGCTTGTTGTTATATTGCAGGCTTCAGATAACTTCATAAAAGCTAATTGCTTAAATGGGGTAATGGTCTCGCTAGAATTGGAGTTGACGCTGAATACACAAATCAGATGCATGTATAACTCTCAACTACACTAGATAGATGCATATGTAACTCTCAATTACACTAGACAGAAGCGTGTGTAACTTCTAGTTACACATGCTAAGAAATTATTGTAAATGAATATTAAAGTAATACATGTATTTTTTGTATGTGTTCTTTTTTATGTCTATTTTTTTGATGTGCAACTTTGCATTACACATGTCATAAGGATGTGTAACTTCTGGATACACATGCAATATGCATGTGTAACTTCTGTTTATACATTCACACTATACTTTAATAATTTTGGGCATAGATATAATAATTTTGGGCTTAAATTTAAATTTTATTTAATTTGGTGCTTGACAATATATAAAAGGGCATGAATGTCTTTTAATAACTCGGGGCCTAGATTTAAATTTCTTTTAATTAAGGGCCTCACATTATGGGTTATCCATGAGTTGGGCCTTAGCTTAATTTTCCCGATTCGAAAATATATTATTATGATAATTTCATAATATGATAATATTTTGTATTATTATGGAAATGTTTGGAAATGTTTTTTTAACACATTTATTATGAAAATTCGGAATTAAATTAATGAGCATATCTCTTAATTTATATTAGTAAAGTATGTTATATGCTAGTTAATATTTTGTTAACAATACAAGAGAGATTTCGGTAATATTAATTGTAAAAATAACAAAACCGAAAATATGTATTTATTACAAATCTTTGAGAATTTTCGGATTTTGATAATCACTACACCAAAATAGACATTTTGTTACTGTAGATGGTGGATTTTCGACAAAGGCTAAAATCGTAAACCCATAATTATACGAACCTCTGATCCAGCAATCAGACGTGAGTATTGAGACATGGGTCTCTCATCGAATTCTCTAACTGGAGAGTACTTTCTCTCAGAGTACATGTAGATATGTAGTCTCACGAATGGACAACGGCATATCTCATGAATACTGAACACTTTCAGTGATTATTTCTATATAGTATCACGAGATGGACGGCTCCAAGACAGCTTGCTCTGCTAGTATAGAGCGATAACGTCTTCAGGAACAAACAACGAGTTTACCCTGACTATATAAAGGATATGACTTACCGACAAGCTCATATCGGGATAATTGATGCTCCTAGACATCTTGCTCTGCTAGTATAGAGCCACAAAGTTAATTATTCCTAATTCAGATTAATTCTGTCGTGACATTCACTAATGAATTCCCAGAATAATCTATTATTGCTCCTATTCCATGGTCGAATCCACGACTGGTCCCATGGAATGGCAATAACAATTGCTCCTATTCCATGGTCGACTCCACGACTGGTCCCATGGAATGGCAATAAACAATTGTTCTGATTCTATGATCGAATCCATCGCTTGATCTCATAGAATATCAATAACTATATTATCTCATTACTCCGATTTCATGATCGAATCCACAATTGGTCTCATAAATGGTAATAGATAAATCTTAATTAATCTGATTCTATGGTCGAATCTACGATCCCATGGAATGGTAATGCTCACTTTATTATTCTGAATTCGTAGTCGAATCCTCAGATGATCCTATGAATTAATAATAAACATCATATTACTCAGTTTTGTGAATTATTCTCCACTGAATTCCACAATTAGTAATAAATAATCAACAACCGGGCGTCTGAGCTACCTCTAAGTAAGCCCTAATTCAAATGGTGAAAGTGTATTCAACGACGATGCACTAACAGTCATCGCACGAACGAATGTTTCAAAAACGATGAACCTATGCAAAATAGGGAAGAAAATAATTAAAAATATTGACCAAGGTGCTGAGAACACGGACACACGACCAACCGACCGTGTCGTGGTCAGTCCCACGCCATTTTTATATTTTTAATACATTTTTATTATTTTCCATGATTGGATGAAAATTCCCTCGTTTGATCAAATCTCCTTCGTCTCGAGGAAACTCCTCGGTTTCATGGTATTTTCATAAATCCGTAAAAAATAATATAAAATTGAAGAAAGGAGTGTGGGGCGTGACCATTGGCCAACCGGCCATGCCTTGGTCCAAGCCGGCCCCACAGCTCACGGTTGCTTATTATTTTATTATTATTATTTCTCTAATTTCATGAAAAAAATCCTTGATTTCATGGTATTTTGCACAAATCATCAAATAATAATAAAATAAAATAAATTATGAAAACTTGTGGGACCGGGCCTTGGCCGTCCGGCCATGCCCTAGCCGGTCCGACACACCCCTTTGTTTTATTATTTTATGATTAGTTTTCCTTGAATTCCACAAATTCCTTGATTTCATGGTATTTCTCTCAAATTAGGAAAAATTCCCTCAATTCATCAAAATACATGAAAAATACACAAAAAATTAGGGAAACTCGTGGGACCGGGCCCAAGCCGGCCGGCCATGCCTTCCACGGTCCCACACGCCCTTGTTTTTATTATTTTAATATTTTTTGCTTCCTTGAACTCATGAAAACTCCTTCAATTCATGGAAACTCCCTAAATTCATCAAATTTCTCAAAATTCATGAATTTTCATAAAATCATCAAAATATTATAAAATTAAGGAAAAGGCACCACGGGACTGTGGTCGCGACCGACCGACCATGCCTTGACCACGGCGGTCCCACGCCTCCTCATTCCTTATTTTATAATTATTTTCCATCATCTCATGGTGTTTTCCTCAGTTTCGTCGAAACCCTAATTTTGACATATTTTCTGGAATGGATGCTCAATTACACGCCGAAAAATATCAAAATTCTCAGGACTGAGACGCGGACGCCTTGGGGACACGAGCACGCTATCTTGACCGACCAAGATTATCTCTTTGGATAACACTTAGGGTTTTGGTCTGGCGGTCTACGGCACGTGTGTTCAAACACACGATGGAATGTGAGCAAGTCGTGCAATCAGTTGAAGGAATTCACGAGGTAGTGGGTTGAAAATCGACCAAGTCTCCACACGTTGAGTAACTGGTTTCAAACACGATCTCCACTTCCCCACTCCTTGATTCCATCAATTGTCACACTTTATGGGGTCATGGTGTCTAAAATTCCAGCAATATAAATAAGTCTCTGAATCATGATTGAATCATGGGCATCAACAGTATCATCAATCTCACGTCAAACTGACAACACGAGATCAACAACTCATCAATTGAGCAATTACTCTCAACTGAGCAATTTCAATCATTCAGAACTTATCGTATTCAGAATACACAGCACACCTACAATCTTTGATTACCATTGATTCCACACATTCCTCAGCTTCCCTCCTACAGATCAACCCATCCTCTCTTGTGACCGAATTTACTCTAGAACGGTCATTGTCTTGATTTAAGCCGGAGTACTACAGATTGATCTCTCGAATCGAAAGCACCCCCTTTGCAGCGGTGCATCTGTGTGAGGATTAAAATTTCGCTCGGTTCGAGGAGTCTCCTCCGTACGGTCGTCTCCTCAATTCCTTAAAAACCAGCAAATCGTTTTTCCCCATCTACAGATTGGCGACTGCAGTGGGAGATCATTCTCTCGGTTGCAATCTCATGATTTCAAAAATATGGTTGATCTTAGGTCAGGCTCAACTACGAATTTCAACGGTGCTAGCACTAGCAACAACAACAACGATCAAGACATCTCGGAAACAATTCCGGTCTCCAACATTGGCGGTGGTGATGTTACTCCCCCTCATGTCAACGCGGAAGGTCATCCTTTATTCGGTCGACACCCTGAGGAATTCAGAGGAAATCCACCACCTACTATTGTTGATCTCATCAAAGTGCAAGAGACTCTTGCAAAGAATAAAACCGATATGGCTACAACACAGAAGGAGCTATTAATGAACTGAAGGCTCTCACTGATACAATGTCAGGGAAGACCCAAGGAAAAGGAAAATAGAAGGAAAAGTCCTCAGACGCTGATCCTGAGGTAATTCCAATTCATATAGTAAATGATGATGAAGTCCGCAAAGCTGCAGACGATCCATCAGCGAAGGAATCATCAAATTTCATTACTCGGGAAGATTTGGAACGCATCTTGGAGAACCGTGGAAAATACAAGACATCACATGTCCATCATCACCAGCCTCCATACCCTGCTGCTACGCAAAGGATTCCTCTTCCAAGAGAGGAACGACGAACATTCCAATGATTACGTGAAAAGATTCAGAGTCCAGGCCCTGGACTGTCATGATCCAAACGTCACAGAGCAGCAACTGTAGACTTGTGTACCAACGACATGATCCCGGTCTATAGAGCTTTATTGGAAAATATTCGTTTCCAGACCTTCTCAGAGCTTCATTAAGCGGCGAAGAGATCGGCAACTACTGCGCCCGCTTTACTGGAAAGAACAAAAGCTACAAAGGCTGAAGAACCACGAGGCGCTCGAGGTAGCAGACGTCTGATCAACAAACATTACAACCTCCATCCTTCCATAAACGTTGTTGCAGAAGGGAGCAAACGAAAATTCGACCCGCCGTGCAAGCATACCTCGGCTCCTTCAAAAGCACAAAGGAAGGATAACCAAGATGCACAAACCTCGACCTAGCATCAACAAACGGGAAATGATCGGAAAGACTCAAACCTCCCTGAAGTGACTGAGTTACCCGAAGTATGGGTTCAAGATGATACAATCAACTTGATGTTCATCAAACAGAGCCAAATGAAGCAAGATGGAGAATCCCAGGTACTGTCACCTTCATGGATTCATCAATCACCCGACAAGTAAATGCAATATTTTGAAGCACATCTTCAAAGAGAAGGTTGATCTACACAAGATTCAACTGAGGACTGAAGGAGTACACAGATCCTCTCCCAATCAATACCTCGACTCTCTGAACAACCTATCAAAGAGGCAGTTCAATCCTTGGTCGAACGTGGATTGCTCTATCTGTCGAAGGCACAAAGGAGAGACATGTTCACACCACTGAACCACATCGTGTCAACAAGTTCATTCCGGAAATACTTCTTGATCCTCCAGCCACAGATCAAGAGATGTTCGACTGGGGACCTCTTACCACACTCAATCTCAGAAGAAACGAATTTAGAAGAACGTTGATCGATGCTGACACCGCCATCAACAATATTCCACTGAAAACCATCGGATCCACATGCATCACTCGAAAAGGAGCTACTCATGCTCCCATCTCAATCAGAGATCTTGAAGGAACGCTCGGAAATACTTATGGCTACATCACTCTCAAGGTGGACGTAAGCTTAAACTGGACAGGAACCAAGTTTCACATAATCGGGATGATCTAGAATATGACATGTTCTTCAGACGTGCGTGGGTCCATGCTGACAAAGCGTCTTTGGTTGCACATCTCTCCAACGAAGAAATTTCTGATCCATAAGATTTTACGGCATCCTATCATCAGAGCACTTGGAGGAATTTCGAACTTTGACGAGATTGAAGCAAGAACCTGCAAAAGATGCATACACATTCATCAAGAGGTTCCACACTCAGGCAAGTCTCACTCCTCCCGTGTCTACGTCATTTATTTCCTCACATGCTATCCTAGCATGGGGACTTAATTATGCTAGCAACTCTGCAATACTTTATGAATGGTAACTTCACCGCATTAGTATTTTTCCAAGTGGTTGAATCTAACATTTCTCCGAATCGAGCACTGGACGTTCATTGCTGAGATGATGTCCAAACACGGCAAAGAACACTTTGGGAGTTTCTAGATAGCCTTGCAGGAGTGTCCATGTGTGCCACAAAATTAGAAAGCTCTGATTTCTGCACAAGTGTTGAATCCCACTGCTACAACGAAAGGAATGTTGAATCAACAAAAGATAGTCGGGCCCAGACGATCAAACCTAAGACATACTCAAGGGGTATGAAGCTTCAACGCTCAAGCATCTAAGAAGCCTTCAAAATTGTACTCTCAATCAAAGAGTACACCTTCGATAATGGCGCCTCTGGCTTCAACACAAATATCTCGACACTGATTCAACACCAGCACGATCGGCACTACATTCGATAAGTCTTCAATTATATCATTATAAGACTTCTGAAGTAGATGCAACATCATTCATACATGAATGTCACCAACTCCTTTAATATAAAATGGGCAACTTGAGGTGATTCATGAAGCCTCATCAACGGGATTTCTCTACATTACAAGCCCCGCTTGATTGAGGAACTTTCTCTCTTCACCAATCACATCCAGTATGAAGACTGATGATGCTATCTACTACAACAATGTCGACTCACTGACAAAGCCAGTTCGTGGTAAAGTTATGCTTTCAGGAGCATTCATGTTGAACTCTCAGTACACCTTCATCTTACGGACGCTCAACTCATCAACTAGTTCGTAAATGTAAAAGGCTCACTGGATGAAGGAGCAAGGATTATATCTATAATCATGGTTCTAGCCTTTTCGATTCTTGGAGCAACTTCAACCACGGTATAAACATTAACAATAATCTCTAGAGGAACACCACCCATGATCTCAGCATCGACAAGGATCTCTGGAGCATAATCATTCATGGTCTCAGCACCAACAACGGTCTCAGGAGCAACATCCTCAGGGCTTCATCAACTAATCATTCTCCGAAGTGTTACACATGAAGCGGACTTCTCTAAGAACCAATGATTCATATCAAGATGTGCAGACCTGATAACATTCTCACATGAAAGTCTTCCCAAAGATGGCACGTCTGGTGGGCATAACCCAAAGTCTTCCACAAGATGTTCTCATCACCTCTACAAATGAGATACAACACACTCCAGGCCATGGGTTTGGAAAAGAGTACCAATGGGTGAGGAATGAGAAAATGCTTCCTTGCCGAAATATGTTTGTCTATGTCTATTTTAAAACATACCAAAAGGGTGCATCAATCGGACATACGAGCTGAAAGATACGGCCTTTACCGTCGGGTCTACGAAATCTGAAAACTTTGTGCGGGATTACAAATTACAAATGTGCATGCTTCATTGGATGACCTCTACAACTCCAAATTGAGTGATTATTTTCTCATGTGATAACTCAGTCTCTTAGCTTCAAAATTTGGGTCAAGCATCGAATTCCGACGTCGTATGAGGTTTCTACAGCTTCCAGAGCATACAACGCGCAACCAGAGATTCGTGGACGGGATTCATAACTTCCACGGTCGATCGGTGTCCACCAGGTCTTTTCGCTAAGTCCTTCATCAAGGTACCTCCAATTTCGACCACCTAGGTCTTTACATCAATTTTTCTACCAGGGTCCTCTATCTAGGTATTGACTGAAGAAAGGAAACCGAAAGAGAGAGATTTAACAAAATACTGGGGACTGACGGTCCACTGATCATGACGATCAGCTTCACAGTCCAAGACTCGTGGCACCAGAATCTCATGTTCTAATCATTCATCATAAAGGTAATTCTACCACCGGGACATGAAACCATGGTCATTACATCATCCCCTCTCGAGAGCAACCTCGGATATGGTCCCGTGACCAGGGTTTCAGAAGTGATATTTCTACGACTGACAGAAGCAAGATGGCACTGCAAGCACCATGCTCATATATAAATCAAGGGGTCCTGATCTCAAACGAATCAATGACATTAAAATCATTCATCAACCGTTCAAGACACAAGCGAATGGTCTAAAGACGCAACAAGAGTGTTTTACAACATGACGTCTGAGATAATTTTACACTGTCCTGTACAAACCGACGATCTAGGAGCAATTTGTGAAGAATATAGGGATGGGTCATATACCGTTATATTTGTATGGATGTCCTCTACAACATATCCAAAATTCACAACAATTGGAGAAACGAGCGAAGAGTTGTGGTCAAAACGTTGGACCACATGCCAGCTGTAAATTTTCTGAAGGTCTCCTGGAAGTTTACTGTTTCGTCGATTTAGGATCCTAAACATGATCGAAACTAAAACATCTTCTTTGCAAAATCTTGGAAATTTCCTGGGCTTGAGGATACATATGCAGATGTCGAAAATCTGACCCCAAACGAGGATTCTACAGCGTTTTACTAAAAGGCTGAAGTCTGAAATTTCCTGGTGACGTATTTCGGAAAAATTACTCGTGTATTCACATGGGTTTTCATTCATTCACTCACAAATCAGCAATTTCATACTTTTATGAAAAGGTCACAGGAGATATACTTACTAGGGGAGTCTCTAAACCGTTTGAGGGCTCGGCAATGTTGGAATCTCCGTTGGCAACTCCATTATCTTCATTCGGTTCGGGATTTCGGGAACTCTCCATATTCTCATATCCCAAAGAAGAGCACGATTCATTAACATAATGCTTATATACAATGATTTCTTCCTGGGAATCAACAACAATTATTATTATTTCATTCAAGGAGATGCCACGATCACCTGCACGAAAAAGGGTACTTACATCGACTTCTCCATCAGTGCTGGATTCATGAATTGTTTACCCGAGAACAAGTTGAAGACCGTCAATCGATGGAGCAAAAGTATGAAAAGAAGTAACAAACCTTGATCTCATGATCCTAATTGCACGTGCAAAGTCATGACACAAGGAGCGCTAACAACTCACCAAAGAAACGGCTGGGGACTACACGTCATTTGCTAACATCATGTAGTCCTTACTTCTGGGTTCTCCACTCCCGTGGACTTTCTTTCATTTCCATGGAGTCTATATTGATCCAAGATCTCACTACACGATCATTCTATGGTAAAGCTAATGAAAAAACCAGGAGTACAACTCAGTATAAAGGATCTCTCACCATCACCGAGAGGTTCCAGAAGTACCATTTCTTATTATGGAAACACTATATTTGGAAGTATCATTGGGAGTCAGTCATTCTCGCAAAGTGGCTACTTCAGCACATCGTTCATACAAAGTGCAGGCTTCGACAGAACAATTAATCAATGGGATAAATGTGCTCACTTCAGAGTCTACAAAAATGGTAACCATCCAACTCTTACCTATTTACAATTTCACTAGCTATAGTGATTACAATCTCGAGAATTCGTTTGATCCTTCAAACCTGCAAAGACGAACAAAATTCATTATTCAAAATCATGACTTGATTTTCATAAAACCGTGAACAACCCACGTAAAACTTTACTGAGTGAACATCCACTGGTTTTTCAAAAATTGGACAGACGTTCATTCTACAATTGTAAAAACCCACAGACATTATTTCATGTATAATTGTTTACTTTCAACAGTTGTTCAAAATCAAAACTTTATTTTACAAAATACGTAAATATTTAATGTGAAACTCACGTAAATTTGAAAAATATATCTGTATATTTTTACTCCCTCACCCGAGCTTCTGTCTTTGAAGCGAGAGTATATTTTCAAAAATTTGTGAACGCTCACATATCGAAAATAAAAAATTTCATGAAAGCTCATAGACAAAATTTTATTAACAGACGCACGTCTATTCAAAAAAAAAAGCTTTTCTCTCGTACGAGCATCCACCTTTGAAACGAGAGTTTATTCTACTTTGTGAAATCTCACATATTTAAAAATAAAACTTCGGTTTTTGTGAAAGCTCATAGACAAAGTTTTATATCATTAGACTCATGTCTATTTTGTTTGTTCCTTAAACTAACGAACGAACGAGCATCTATTCCTAAAACTGGGATTTCCTTATTGGGCCCGGCCCACGAATCCTAACCGACCAAGGACTCATCGTCCAAACCATCGGTTCAGCACTAATTCATGGTCATCAGGTGATGCTCTGATCATGACACTGAGGTCTTCGTCAAGTCATGGTTTGCTCATACTATCGAAATCCGGTAACTTCTTAACTTACGACTAAATTCAATTACTTGTATTGTTTATGGCCGAAAAATCACCATTTAATGCTGACTGAGGAACACGGCTTTCCTCAGTAAGCAGGGGACTTAATGTAGATGGCGGATTTTCGACAAAGGCTAAAATCGTAAACCCATAATTATACGAACCTCTGATCCAGCAATCAGACGTGAGTATTGAGACATGGTTCTCTCATCGAATTCTCTAACTGGAGAGTACTTTCTCTCAGAGTACATGTAGATATGTAGTCTCACGAATGGACAACGGCATATCTCATGAATACTGAACACTTTCAGTGATTATTTATATATAGTATCACGAGATGGACGGCTCCAAGACAGCTTGCTCTGCTAGTATAGAGCGATAACGTCTTCAGGAACAAACAACGAGTTTACCCTGACTATATAAAGGATATGACTTACCGACAAGCTCATATCAGGATAATTGATGCTCCTATACATCTTGCTCTGCTAGTATAGAGCCACAAATTTAATTATTCCTAATTAAGATTAATTCTGTCGTGACATTCACTAATGAATTCCCAGAATAATCTATTATTGCTCCTATTCCATGGTCGAATCCACGACTGGTCCCATGGAATGGCAATAACAATTGCTCCTATTCCATGGTCGAATCCACGACTGGTCCCATGGAATGGAAATAAACAATTGTTCTGATTCTATGATCGAATCCATGGCTTGATCTTATAGAATAGCAATAACTATATTATCTCATTAATCTGGTTTCATGATCGAATCCACAATTGGTCTCATAAATGGTAATAGATAAATCTTAATTACTACGATTCTATGGTCGAATCTACGATCCCATGGAATGGTAACGCTCACTTTATTATTCTGAATTCGTAGTCGAATCCTCAGATGATCCTATGAATTAATAATAAACATCTTATTACTCAGTTTTGTGAATTATTCTCCACTGAATTCCACAATTAGTAATAAATAATCAACAACCGGGCGTCTGAGATACCTCTAAGTAAGCCCCAATTCAAATGGTGAAAGTGTATTCAACGACGATGCACTAACAGTCATCGCACGAACGAATGTTTCAAAAACGATGAACCTATGCAAAATAGGGAAGAAAATAATAAATAATTAAAAATATTGACCAAAGTGCTGGGAACACGGACACACGACCAACCGACCGTGTCGTGGTCAGTCCCACGCCATTTTTATATTTTTAGTACATTTTTATTATTTTCCATGATTTGATGAAAATTCCCTCGTTTGATCAAATCTCCTTCGTCTCGAGGAAACTCCTCGGTTTCATGGTATTTTCATAAATCCGTAAAAAATAATATAAAATTGAGGAAAGGAGTGTGGGGCGTGACCATTGGCCAACCGGCCATGCCTTGGTCCAAGCCAGCCCCACACCTCACGGTTTCGTCTTATTTTATTATTATTATTTCTCTAATTTCATGAAAAAACTTCTTGATTTCATGGTATTTTGCACAAATCATCAAATAATAATAAAATAAAATAAATTATGAAAACTTGTGGGACCGGGCCTTGGCCAGCCGGCCATGCCCTAGCCGGTCCCACACGCCCCTTTGTTTTATTATTTTATGATTAGTTTTTCTTGAATTCATCAAATTCCTTGATTTCATGGTATTTCTCTCAAATTAGGAAAAATTCCCTCAATTCATCAAAATACATGAAAAATACACAAAAAATTAGGGAAACTCGTGGGACCAGGCCCAAGCCGGCCGGCCATGCCTTCCACGGTCCCACACGCCCTTGTTTTTATTATTTTAATATTTTTTGCTTCCTTGAACTCATGAAAACTCCTTCAATTCATGGAAACTCCCTAAATTCATCAAATTTCTCAAAATTCATGAATTTTTATAAAATCATCAGAATATTATAAAATTAAGGAAAAGGCACCACGGGACCGTGGTCACGACTGGACGACCATGCCTTGACCACGGCGGTCCCACGCCTCCTCATTCCTTATTTTATAATTATTTTCCATCATCTCATGGTGTTTTCCTCAGTTTCGTCGAAACCCTAATTTTGACATATTTTCTCGAATGGATGCTCAATTGCACGCCGGAAAATATCAAAACTCTCAGGACTGAGAGGCGGACGCCTTGGGTACATGAGCACGCTATCTTGACCGACTAAGATTAGCTCTTTGGCTTACAGAAGCCGGTCCCATCAAGTTTCACAGTTTTGACCTAATTTGCACAATTGCACGTATTAGGTCCAAGACTCTTCCAAACACTTTGGATTTTCATAAAGTGATCATCAGGCGGTCACGTGACTACCCAGGGACGGTTTCATGACCCCATGGTCGGTCCCTCACTCCGTCATAATTAATTAGGTTTTCTCACCTAAGGCTCAGACGAGCATTTTCGAATAAATGATTGAACCAGCATTTAATCATTCTTTCACCAACAAATCGTCAACTCTTCAGGAGTTCTTTGTATTTGCTCACGTGAGCATATGGACACTACATGGTTGATCCACGGTCCCATGTAGTCGCTCCCTCCTTCGTCCCATGGTTAAACTTCTGACGAACCATGAATTGATCATCAATTGATCAAATTAGGGTTTCTGAATCCAAGGATCATCATTCCAGATTCTAACCTTAATAATTTTACGACGACCTCATGGTCATTAATTTTATTAATTATGCTCGGTTCAATGACCAGTATTCTAATTAATATTTTTGGTACGCTGCCAATAATCCATCAGATGAGCAACACATGCTCAGACGATCAAATATTCAACAGTTCATCACATGAGAAACACTTGCTCAGATGATAAATATTTGCTCAAACCAAGGAATATTGGTTCAACAATCAATATTCAACGAGCAATACTTTCTCACTTCATCGTAAGAACTATACCTCTGTCTCATGACATGTTCAATTCATGAGTTTCAGAAAATCATGTTCAACTCAGCAACTACATGGATTCATCGTCCCATCAAACCACGAAGTCATCAATTGACTAACAAACCACGAGACGTCAATCGTGTCACTTTGGGGGGATATCACTTAGGGTTTTGGTCTGGCGGTCTACGACACGTGTGTTCAAACACACGATGGAATGTGAGCAAGTCGTGCAATCAGTTGAAGGAATTCACGAGGTAGTGGGTTTAAAATCGACCAAGTCTCCACACGTTGAGCAACTGGTTTCAAACACGATCTCCACTTCCCCACTCCTTGATTCCATCAACTGTCACACTTCATGCGGTCATGGTGTCTAAAATTCCAGCAATATAAATAAGTCTCTGAATCATGATTGAATCATGGGCATCAACAGTATCATCAATCTCATGTCAAACTGACAACACGAGATCAACAACTCATCAATTGAGCAATTACTCTCAACTGAGCAATTTCAATCATTCAGAACTTATCGTATTCAGAATACACAACACACCTACAATCTTTGATTACCATTGATTCCACACATTCCTCAGCTTCCCTCCTACAGATCAACCCATCCTCTCTTGTGACCGAATTTACTCTGGAACGGTCATTGTCTTGATTTAGGCCGGAGTACTACAGATTGATCTCTCGAATCGAAAGCACCCCCTTTGCAGCGGTGCATCTGTGTGAGGTTTAACATTTCGCTCGGTTCGAGGAGTCTCCTCCGTACCGTCGTCTCCTCAATTCCTTAAAAACCAGCAAATCGTTTTTTCCCCATCTACAGTTACACAAATATATGTCACATCTTATTTATTGTCACACTTATAAGTGTAATGAATATGGTGTCATTCTTTTGTTACACATTAATGGTCACACTAATAAGTGTGACTTTACTTAATTTAAATCACACTAAAAAGTATGTCAAATCTGTTACATATATTAGTGTAACAAATCTGGGATAAATAATTAAAAAAAATATAGGTTTTATCAGCCCCTAATTCTGGATTCCTCCGCCTGCCCTCCCAACCCACCTCATTGTGGAACCAGAAAAGAAACATATACTTTCTGAATCTCCATTCACATGAAGTAGAAAAAACCATTGTATTGCATTAAAACAGTGTACAAGTTACATTTAAAATGTGAATACACTATAAATACACAAGCCGCCAAAATTGAAAACTAATGAAAGCCAAAATTGTGCACTATAATTTACAACAAGTACACCATATCAGTGCAATTTAGAATATTAATTTGCTACAATAACTTGACTATTAATATCTTAATTATGAGCTAGTCCATCAAAGATGTATACTTCGACATATGATGATATCCTTGCCTTGTTCCCTTTTCCGGCTTAGCAAAGCAGGTCAAATATACCTCCGTATACGATTTAGGACGTGGTGCAATAGAGGCTATGTAGATGCATTTAGCATACAAGTATATGAACGTAAAAAGTATACGAGTACAAACTGGGAATAAATCGGGATGAATGCTACAACAGATGAGAATCAGGTTTTTATTGCCAGAAAAAACAACCTCTGAGCATAAGCCACATTACTTTCACTCTCTTCATAAACTTAGATCCTCCTTTGCTATAAGTCTGCCCATCATTTGATATTCGTGGTCGTTATAATGCGGATAATGTTCTCAATTAATTTGTCTTACAAGACGGAGGCTCACCGCAGTAGCAATAAGTCCTCCTGCAAATCCAAAAATTAGGCAAGTGTCATCTTTAATAAATCCTTTATGAGCATTCAAATACAAGTGTCATAATATCCCTATTCCAACATGATGAGAAAAGGATGGTGATATGTATCAAATTAGCTACTACAGAAGTATAAGATTAATAACTACCAAAAGGAGTGATGACTGATGATTAACAATATTATAGTTTTTAAAATAGGAAAGCATAAATCTCCTCTGTAATGGTTCTCGATGTTGAAGATTTAACATTAACTACATCTTCATACTTCATATATATGAAATTAACACACATACGGGAGTGAGAACCAAGCATACCTGCAACACTTGATGAGTCTTCAACCATGCGACCACCGCCAAGTGCACCTCCGGACTCGTGAACCCGTGCATTAGCAATACCCTAGAAAAATGGGTAAGCACAAAATAATCCAAAAAATAAAGTAATAAAATATCTAATAATAACTATATATAAGAGGAACTAAGTGCTGCATGTTGGGATTGTGGAGATGGCAAGACAACATGAGCAATTTCCCATCCCCCTATGTTTTGCAAGACTATATGCACTTGCTAAATGGCTGCAAAGAAAAAGTAATAAATGTGTATGAGAGACAATTACCACGAAAAAAAATCACTATATAGAGTTTTTCCTTCTTACTTTTCTTATCTGATAATTCGCATTAAGTTACTAATTTAGCTCACCACATTGTTCGCATCCCTTCTTTCGCAAAGCAAAAGAAGATCATCTGAACGTGCACCAGCAGCTGCATACCTACGTGAAACACCATGCAACAATCAGATTGAAATAAATATACTTTTCCTGCTACATGGTTGGCATAACCACCGGACAAAGAATGTACTCGAAATTCTGAACCTATACCAGTGAAACAACAATCTCACCAAAATCATAAATGATTTTCACACTTTTCTACTATAGTAGCACTACTATCAACCTAAAGAATAAGATCTGAGGTTCACCACACATAATTTATCATTTCAAGACCCATACAGACGGTAATATACAATTATGTAAAACAGACACATGATTCCTCCTTAGGGAACATCTATAGGAGGTCTTCAACTGTGACAGTAAATTGTATACATTACAAACCCCAAGTGATAACAACTGATTGCAATGGACATTGTGAATATAAAGGTCTTCAACTGTGACGAGTGTTACCTTACCATCATTTCCACCAATTGCCAGAAGAAATCCTTGCCCAAGAAGAGCCATGACATGTCCATAACGTGGCCACGATCCAGGACCTTGAACAATAACCCTATCAAAAGAATAAGGGGCACGTAAAACTTATTTAGACCAAGAAAGAACATAATAAGAAAATAGATAAATGATAAATAGCAGACGCCTCTCTTGTTTTCTAACTCAAAAACATAAAAAGAAAAAAATCATAGGGGAGGTGTGGGTTTCTAGCTTCTTCTGGAGCTTTATTTACTATCATTGTCAGTCAACTAACATAAGACAGCTAGATGTGATCAGTGATTGATTCTATTACTAGTATTTAAGTCGGCTATACCATCCCACCTGAAATCATAGCCAAAGATGTTAGTTGCCAACTGCCTGGATCTTTATGTTTCTGTATGTGTAAGCAATCACAATTCTCTGATTCGGTTTCAGGAAAAACTTAACAACATCCACCAGAAAACATAAACACACTATTCTCATGGATCTAATCTACCACTAACAATTCTAACATGTAGACAAGCTATCTTATACGCTACCATTTAAACATATTAGAGCTACAGAAATCCGCATAAAAAAAACTTAATAACATTTATTAAGAATTTGCTTGTATTAGAGCTACAAGAATCCACAAAAAACCCAATTTTTCTTAAGAAATTATAAGCAACCACATTATTCACATAGCAACCAATCAGAACAATGAATCAATCCCACAATGGTTACTAACAATAAAAACCACAAGAACTTGTGCACAGACAATTTAACTAATTGACTTAGTATCATATTAATCATCACCAAAAAGAGAAACAAAGTAAATTAACGTAGGAATCGTATTTTTATCTCATACGCACTTGATTTGATTACGAAAATTAGAGCAAACATCATTATAAAAGCAGAAGAATAGTGATGGATTTCAATCATACGATTATGGCAGAAGAATAAATATAATTAGATTAACAAAAATAAATATATGGAAACCCTACCAATAATTTTAAACTGCAGTTACACGAAATCTCAATCGTGTTCGTCAGTTATATGATAAATTAGGGATGAAGAACTGTAACGGAATTTCATTTTTGACGAAGAATACAAATACTGTGCAAATCTTCCAGAAGAAAATAGTATACAGCTTCCCGAAATCAAAAGAATTTTTCAGAATTACTTTTTTTACTGTTCGGAAAAAACTAAATTCCAATTCTTAGATGTAGAATGAGTTTATAAAGCAAAGAATCTATTGAAGAAAGACATACCTCGATCCAAGAGAAGATAATATTACTTTTACTTTCGGTATTTATCTGTCTGGCTTTTTAGGTAATAGTTATAATAAGAACCAAGTAAGGAAACGTGGTTTACTGGTCGTTCTAAATTATGGTAGGAAAATACGCGAGAGGAGAAGATTTGATATATCTCAACTATATTTTGGCGGTATTATCTTTTGACAGGAGCGGGAGAAGAGTTTTCCCTTACTTTTTAATTATTCAATATACTTTTTTTATCATTTATTGGATGGATAATTAGTCACACTATTTAGTATGACAAAATTAATTAAAAATAAAATATAATTATATAAAAGCTTTATTGTTACACTTTTTAATGATGTGACACATATTTGTGTAACAACTTATGTCACACTAATTAGTGTGACAATCCAGTGTTACAAATTACTGAATTTGGTGTAGTGAATTACTTGATATTCAAACTTCCTTGATCTATAAATATCCAAGTTTGCATTTTGAACAAACTATCCTAAGAGCCAGCAAAACTACTCTTTTGTGTTGTTACTGGTGGATCCGTCTATCCGGAGAGGAAAGTACCCTAATTAGGCGAAATCTCTTACGACCGCTCGTTTAAAGACTTCTATGGGATCAAGAAGCTCTACGAGTACCGTTGGTGGGAAACTAGATTATTTCATTGTTATTTTAGTTTTTGATTATTGATTTGATTGACTAACGGTTGTCGAATCTTTGATGGCACCTAGTTTTTTTATTCTTGAGAACCTTCTCTTCTGATATAAGGCTCACTCAAACTAGATCAAAGATTTAACGTTTCTACCGATTTAAGTTTTTCTAGATCCACAAGATAGATTCATTGATTTGCCATTGTTAACAGACTCTGTTCTGTGCGACAAATCAATAAGGAATCAAGTTTGTTGTTGCAGGTTGTTACTTTGAAGATTAAATCGAAGATTGAAGACTTTGAAGATTTGAAGACTTTTATTCTTGTGTTTTGATCTTGGTGTAACTTTCTGTGACTTGATTTTCCGGGATTAAAAGGTTGTTTATTTTCGATAAACATAAGCCTTTTTAGATCAACAAGTTGTTTGTGATTTTATCATAAACCTTGTAATCAAGATTGATTATTTCGGTAATCATAGTCTTGTTTGATCTAGTAACCGAGGAACTGCGGGATCTGATAACGGGTCTTAAAATAGAAGCTCTGTAACTGTGCTTTTATCATATATTTCGGTATTGTGATTATAAAGTGGGTTTGGTTACCAAACAGTTTTTATCCTTTACTGTTTGGAATACGATCCAAAGGAATCTTGTATTTCCAGTTGAAAGATTGGTAGAAGAAGTTATTGTGAACCATTAAGAAGATATACTAGATTTAGTTCTAAACAAAATGCCTGTTCTGCTTGGATATCTGGAATCAAATATCTATTGAGAACTTCGGTTCTGCTAGATATTATCAAAACAAGAATACTGCTGAAGCTGAGTAACTAGGATTTTAGTTTACTTAGTATTGTCTACACGAAGTTGCAGGTTTACCTTTTGTAGCGTCTTAATTCATTGAGTATTCAAAACTGGACTAGGTCCCGGGGTTTTTCCACAAGATTGTAGTTTTCCTCGTTAACAAAATTCTGGTGTGTGCTTTACTTTATTTCCGCATTATAATTGTGTTTATATTATAATTAAAATAAATACAGTTGTACGTTAATTAGGCACTTGATATTTATCCTATAAGGTTTCAGTTATACCGTACCTATTATCAAGTGAACACTTTGTTGTAGTATTGTCTCGATTTCACATCCATACACAATCACACAAAGTGTATTGGATTTCTCCACTTGACTTTGATATTCTCACATTGTTAGGCCAGTCCGGACTAACCCTATTTCAAGTGGACACCGCGTTGAAATATTCCTTGAGTGATTGTTTCTCCAAGAGGTTTATACACGGTAGAGATTGAATAGGTTGTGATCAAATAAAAAGATTGTGGTGTATTTGGGTATCCTCGTCTTTTCAATTGGTATCAGAGCAGGCAAACACGAAAAGATATAACAATCTGTGTTTGGCGTGATCCAACCTATAAGTTTTGAATTTTTTTTGGGGTAAAAACTGGTTTTGCGGTTTTGGTAAATTTGAGTGTGTTGGTGAGAAACTAATTCAAACCCTAAACAAATGCATTGCACGGGAGTACTTTTAGATTAGAGAGATCAATCTGTAAGACTCTGGCCTAAACCAAGAAATGGTTGTTCCAGATTCAATTTGTAGGATCAGAATCTCGCAACAATAATATCTTAGCGAAATTATCAACAACGCAACACAACAGCGTCGCAGAACAATTTTAGAAATGATGTAATAAACGACATCAGCTAAAATCATTAGAAAGATATGATGATCCTGCGAAAATTAAAGAGTTTGCGAGATTAACATTTGTAAGGTTGCGAGAATGTTGCAAGCCATATCCGAAAATAAAGGACAGATTAGCTGTCATCCACTATGTATTTCCCTATAAATAGTCGTTCAACTGAGAAGAAAAGAGAGATCTTTTTAGAGAAAAAAATAAGTAAATAGGAGAGAGAAAGTCTAGAGCAGAGGTTATTCTTGATTCTTTTATCTTTTCTTGTAAGAATATTCAAAGATTCATCAATAAAATTAAGATTGAAAATCTAAAAATGAGTTGAATATTAATGAAATCATATGAGGGGTGTAGTGAAGGATTTCCTGCAACTACATAATGGCGCTAGAAACAGGGAGAAATCAGAGAAGACGTTGATAATGCGAAATTATGTCATAAAATTGAAGTAAAGCATTATGAAGGACAAGCAAAAAGGAAAATTTTTTGTAGAAAGTTGGCGAATGAGGCAAAGAAAAAAGAAGAATTTAGAGTATACATGATAAGGGCAAAAAAAGGCAAGGGAATACCCAGCGAAATTTCGGAAGAAGGAGAAGGACCTGTGAAAACAATAAAAGAACCAACACTAATGGGAGAATCCGAGTCCAGTTACACTTCCGCAGAACCAACAAAAGAAGTAAACGTTGGGACTATGGAAGAACCTCTAATATTGAGAATTGGAACCAAGATGGATGTAAAGAAGAAGAAAGAACTGTTAACCTTTTGCGAGAATATAAAGATGTTTTCGCAGGAAGCATGGATGAGATACCGGGAATAGATCCATCAATTGCATGCCACAAGTTGGAGATTAACAAAATGTGAGACCATTTAAACAAGAATAAGAAAAATCGCAACACTTACCATTCCCAAATAGAAGAAGAACTACAGAAAATGCTTGATGCGGAATCATAAGAGAAGCTAAATACCCAGAATGGATAGCGAATATGGTCATTGTCCCAAAGAAAAAAAAGGAATAAGGATTTGCATAGATTTCACTGATTTAAACAAAGCTTGCCCTAAAGATAGTTTTCCGTTACCAGATATTCCTCAAATGGTGGAATCCGCAGCGGGAAATGATAGGTATCGTCTTTAGATGGGTCCTCGCTGAAGAAGATCAAGAACATACTGCTTTCTTCGCCCTAGAGGTTTATATTGTTACACGAAAATGCCATTTGGTTTGCGAAATGCGGGAGCGACATACCAAAGAATGGTAGAGAAGGTGTTCGCAAAATGGATACACAAAACATTAGAAGTATACGTGGATGACATGTTAGTAAAGAGTAAAGAACCAAAGACCATGTACAGGACCTGAGGGAGATTTTTGAACAAATGCGGCAGTATAACATTAAATTGAATCCTGAGAAGTGTACTATTGGAGTTGCATCGGGAAAATTTTTAGGCTACATTGTATCAAAGGAAGGAATACAGGTTGATCCAGAAAAAGTGCAAGCAGTTCGTGACATGCCAACACCAGCAACAATAAAAGATGTAAAAGTTGAATGGACTTCTAGCTTCGCTGGGGAGATTCATTTCGCGATCATCAGACAAATGCAAATATTTTTTCGATATACTCAAGAAGGGTGCGAAATTAAATGGACTGATGAATGCGAAAAAGCTTTTCAAGGGATCAAAGAACATCTTATGAATACAACTATTTTACAAAAAGCAGAATCAGGAGAAGAATTATTGATCTATCTTGCGACGACGTCGCATGCATTAAGTGTTGTGTTATTGCGAATAGACGCAGGAGTGGAGAAACCCATTTATTACATTAGCAAAACTTTTAATACTGCCGAGAAGAATTACTCAAAGATTGAGAAGTTAATCTTAGCATTAGTTTATGCATCATTTAAGCTCCGCATATATTTCAAGCGCACAAGATAAAGGTATTAACAAAAGTACCAATTGAATCAGTGATGAAGAATTCTAAAAGATCAGGAAGAGTGGAGAGATGGAATGCACAAGTAGGCCACTTTGATATTAAATATGAAATTTTGTCTTCACCAAAATCACAAGTTGTTGCAGATTTCTTGGCAGAATTTCCTTTAGAAGAAGATGAAGAGGTAGAAGAAATGATGGATATAGAAGAAGAACACGGAGATCCAAAAGATTTATTAACAGAACCAAATAGATGGGAGATATTGGTAGATGGATCATCAAATGGAGAAGGAAATGGAGTTGGAATTGTTTTAATTTCGCCAGAAGGAATAAAGATGGCTTTTTCATTCAGATTGGAATTCGCATCCACTAATAATGAAACGGAATATGAAGCTGTGATACATGCCTTAAAATTCGCAATAGAAATGAAACTAGAAAATGCCAGGATCACTAGTGATTCGCAGCTAGTTATTCGCCAAATAAAGGGAGAGTATACTACAAATGAACCATCCTTGAAGAAATACAAGAAGCTCGTTGAAGAATTGTCAGCGAAAATCCCAAAAATAAAATGGAGGCACATTTCAAGAAGGATAACAGACTCGCAGACGCTTTTGCTTTCATCTCAAGCATGATGACAGATCCAACTGCGAGATATAAAAATACAAACACTTCTGTCACCATCAATCAATAAAGAAGAAGAAGTGGACGTGATGATAATAGAAATGAAGAAGAAGAACAAACGAACAATATCGCAGACTGGAGAATGGAACTTCATGCATATTTGGCGAAAGGAGAAACACCAAGAAATAGATTGGAAACACACAAGTTAAAAAGCCGTGCAACGAATTATGAATTAAGAGATGGGTTGCTATACCGAAAATCCTTTAATGGACCATCACTCAGATGTTTGACACGAGAGGAAGGAGAAAAAGTGCTAAAAATGTTACATAGTGGGGATGCTGGCAATCATAGCGGGGGAAGATCTTTGGCACATAGAGCAAAAATGCAAGGCTATTACTGGCCATACATGCACGAAGATGCAAAACAAATATCAAGACGTTGCGAAGATTGTCAGCGGCATGGAAAGAAAATACATGCACCTGGAGCACCATTATCATCTTCAACCAGTGTGTGGCCTTTTGGAAAGTGGGGCTTAGATATTGTGGGGCCATTTTTACCAGGTTCTGGACAAAGAAGATACTTAATAGTCGCAACAGATTATTTCACAAAATGGACAGAAGTGAAGGCAGTACAACATATTCGCGACAAAGATATCTTTACATTCATATTCGAAAATATCATTTGCAGATTCGGAATTCCTCGCAGTTGGTATCTGATAATGGGAAACAGTTTGAAGGACAAACATAGAAATTACTTAATGCATTAAGATAAAATGTGGAAAGTCTACTCCTTTGTATCCACAAGCTAATGGGCAGGTAGAAGCAACAAACAAAACAATTGCAGATATATTAAAGAAGAAATTGGAAGGACATCACAGAGCATGGTGCGAACAAGTACATAATGCAGTATGGGCTTATAAAACAACTAGAAGAGAAGCTACTGGAATGTCACCTTTTGTTTAACATACGGAGTTGAAGCGGTGTTACCAACAGAAGTTTTATTCCGACAACAAAGAGAAGCTTGGGAGAAAAATCTTAGTGCGGGTTTGATCTTAAACAAACTTGATGAATTAGAAGAAAGAAGAGAAAAACTTTACAACATATGGAGAATTATCAGCGAAGATTAGCCCGAGAATATAATAAACGTGTCAAAATACGCGAATTTCAACCAGGAGATTTAGTTCTGCGAGAGACACCAATATATCAGCGAGAAAATGGTGGAAAATTAGCGAAAAAATGGGATGGACCTTACATCATTAAGGAGATAGTTGGAACAGAGCTTATAGATTAATGGATCCAGAAGGTAGAGATGTTGGTCATAGACTTGACAGACCATGGAACAGGTTGTACTTAAAAAGATATTATCCGTAAGAAGCTTTGAGAAGTTATGGATTCTGAAAGAATAATTGCAAGTTTTTTCATATCCATACAAGACCATGATGTGC
The DNA here is from genome assembly GCF_003573695.1 of Papaver somniferum. Classification (NCBI taxonomy): domain Eukaryota; kingdom Viridiplantae; phylum Streptophyta; class Magnoliopsida; order Ranunculales; family Papaveraceae; genus Papaver; species Papaver somniferum. The sequence continues at coordinate 23,144,891 of NC_039358.1, forward strand.
GAAATTTTCGCAGAGATAATCACAGAACAATGACATAAAAGAAAGGGGCGAACCTTTATGGCGTACACCCTAGTTCGCGAATAAAATTTCGCAAGAAGCAAATGTAAGACCTAAAGTACGTCATATTAGGGGGTACCTGTTGCATGGCTCAGGGAAAGGCTACACCGCCACCGGAACCTGAGTCATGGAGATTTGGGGTCAATAAAGCCCATCCGGGAGAGGCACCTTGGATTCTCAGCTTAAGCATATGACTTGGGTTGGGCGACTAAGGTAATAAGGACTCTCCCAAGGAGTGCAGATCTGATCAAGGCGTCGAGGTACACGGTTGAGTCAAGAGTGCCAGGGGCGTTTGAAGCGTACCTTGCCATTCTTGACAAGTCTTGGCTTATACTGCACTCGGCCTGAAGAAAACCCCAATTAGGGTGCAGTCTCGTAACCATAATCCCTATAGGTAAAAGGGATAAGAGGCTGCGAAAACAACTGGTTGTTGTTAAGAACGGATGGGAGGAGCTAACCTTGTATGGTAGAAGTACGCCTCCTTGAAGGGGAAACCAGGGGGGAGATAAGGGCGGCACCCTCCATTAGGGAGCTAATAAGTGTCTTAAGACGCAAATGTCATGAGGCTTTTTATTCGCAAGGGTATTAAGGCTTGTCATATTTGTGCAACAATCCTGAAGAGGCAATAATACAAAAGAAAAAGATAAGACGAGATCAATGGGTTTTCGCATGAAAGTGCGAAGACGTCCTTCGATTTCGTCGCAAGACGACAATGTCATGGGGCTTTATTTTTGCAAGAATATTTAGGCCTGTCATATTGTCGCAACATTCCCGAAGAGGCCATAATACAAAAGAAAAAGTTAAGGCAATATCAATGGGTTTTTGCATGAAAGTGCAAGGACGTCCTGCGATTTTGTCGCAATGACAAGAGGTGGCATAATAAGACCTTTAATTAGGAAGGCAAAATAAGACCACATGATAAAACAAAATATTTATAAGTAATTGTAACAAATTATTTTTTGCAATAAATATAATGAGAGGCAAGTATGGGAATCAATAAACAAGAAGCATTATCTTTCTCATCAGCAAAATACTAAAAGGAAAAATTGATTCCAAAGTTGGTTGAAGAATATTATTCGCAAAAGTGATAAAAATAAGACAATTCAATAAAATAAAACTAGATAAGAAGCTCAAGATTCAGTATTAATTCCAGTAGAAGGAGATAACAGACGTTCTTCGCCAATGTTCTCATTATCGCAAGCCCCTTCTTTATTTCGATTCTGATCTTCGCCTTGACTAGCACCTTGATTATCGCCAGCAATTAATTTTTCTAGAGAGATTTCTTTTTCATTCTGATTAACACCAGCAGATGCTCCCTAAGAAAGAATTTCTTCTTCATCTTCCAAGAAATTATTCTCTGCACCACTTTCATAATCATAATCACTATCAGCAGGACGAGGAACTTCATCATCATCTACTTCCAAGGGTTCGATTGATGTAGGAGGAAGAGATTTAGATAATAAAATATCATTTACGAGGACTTCAGCTCGGAGATGAACTTGACGAAGAAGTGCTCTCTGATGGTTCCTATCTTGAATATCCTTAAAATAAGCAAGATAATCAAGTCTTCTTTCTGCTCGGTCGCGAGAACCAGTAAGGGCATAAACGAGCAATGCATTTTCTTTGCGAATTTTGGCATATTTAGCCTCCAGAACAGAAATGGAGGAATGAAGATTCTTCTCAGACTCTGTGAAAGGTAGAATACGAAATTTCAATAAGATGAAGAACTCAGAAAGATATGACAAAGAAAAGATAGTTAAGGCAGTCAAACTATTATGACTACCTTCCTTTTGCGAAATAAGGTGTTGAATCAAGGACAGAAAACTATTCTCTCAACGGTCCATTGCGTCATCAAATTTATCTCCAACTAAACCTTTAAGTCGAGACTGAATATTTTTCTCTTTAGAAATAAGAAAGGCATTTTTTTCGCAAGAGAAGAATAAGATTCTTCTAATTTGGAATATTGTTCTTTAAGTTGATTCGCCTTTACACTTAAAGCTATTCTACCTTGAATGAGTGTATCTCTTTCAGCGATAGATGACTCTGTTACTTCTTTAAGTTCATTTCTCAAAGAGCGAAGAGATTGCTCTTGGTCATCACATACTTTCTGAAGAATGCTAAGTTGTTGCGAAGATATCGCCATCTTGTTTAAACAAGTTCGCTTCTCTTGAGATATGGTTTTATTCCCATCTGATAAAGTTTCCATCCCTAAATTAGCTTTAGTTAAAGAATAAGAAAGGCGAGATACTTCATTACTTAATAGATCTTGCCTTTGAACTAATTGGGTATTTTCATTGGTAAGATTATTTATATGATCAAGAGAATATGAATAGAGGTTATCTAATTGGTTATATTGATCCATCAAATTTTTTTTATCAACACGGGATTCTTCAACAGCAGATTCAAATTCATATCTCTCCATTATTCGTTTCTGGTTTAAGGCTTAACATGCGAAAGAGGGATTTCAAGGATAATTAAATATGGGAAGGATAAAACCAATAAAAAGGCAAATTGAAGACACAGATAAGAAAATCATACCTCTCAATTCATCATTCTTCTTGCGAAGATTGTCACGATCCAACAAAACATTCTGAAGCTTTTTATTTTCGAGACGAAGAGCATTACACTCTTTTTCCAAAGCTGTCTGCGAAGCAGCTCTGTCAGAACCTAAATGCTTGCTCAGAATTTCGCAAACATTAGACTTGACAGGATCAATGGAGGACTTCTTTCCATCATCCAGGACTTCAGACAAAACTTTGAAAGTAATATCTATTCCTTCCACGGTTTCTTTCGAAAGGGGAAGAGACTCAGGTAGAGAACTGGCCATGATAGAAGGTTGAGAAACATTCTCAATAGGAAGAGAAGAAGTTTCATTCACAGAAGGATCAACAAAGGGGGTTTCAATCATTGAAAGATCAGTTGAAGAAATGAAGTTTGAGGAAGCTTTTTCGCGAATTGGAGATAATGGTTTATCTTGCGAAGATGTCGCAGGAGATTTAGAAGAGATAAGTAAGTGGAATGGAACAGAAGTTTGAACAGTTTTAAGGTGGCGAGATTTCTTGAGAGGTTTATTGACATCCTTATCACCCTGCGAATTACAATCCAGATAAGAATATATATAGAGGGAATTTTTCCTCGAGAAGATAAACACGATTAATACGGAAAAATATCAGCGGTTAAAAAGCAGCGGTTACAAAAGACGTGTCAAGAAACGGATGGGAAAAAGGATACGTGTGATAAATGCAGAATATGAAACGATGGATAACTGCGGCATTTCTCACATCATTCTCTACTTCGCAGAAAATATATGAGAAGAGGCAAGATGTAGGATCAGAATCTCGCAACAATAATATCTTAGCGAAATTATCAACAACACAACACAACAACGTCGCAGAACAATTTTAGAAATGATGTAATAAACGACATCAGCTAAAATCATTAGAAAGATATGATGATCCTGCGAAAATTAAAGAGTTTGCGAGATTAGCATTTGTAAGGTTGCGAGAATGTCGCCAGCCATATCTGAAAATAAAGGACAGATTAGCTGTCATCCACTATGTATTTGCCTATAAATAGTCGTTTAACTGAGAAGAAAAGAGAGATCTTTTTAGAGAAAGAAATAAATAAATAGGAGAGAGAAAGTCTAGAGCAGAGGTTATTCTTGATTCTTTTATCTTTTCTTGTAAGAATATTCAAAGATTCATCAATAAAATTAAGATTGAAAATCTAAAAATGAGTTGAATATTAATGAAATCATATGAGGGGTGTAGTGAAGGATTTCCTGCAACTACACAATTCACTCACAGGGTGTAGGAGAAGGGTTGATCTTAGGGAGGGAAGAAAAGAAGGTGTTTGAGATCAGAATGTTGAATTATGAAGGTGTGGATGTTTTATGACTTGTATCAGAATATGGTTTCTGGCTACTTGTGTTGATAACACCTGTGTTGTCGAAATAGGTTGAAATCCTATTTATACAAGTCATGTTCGAGCACGCCCTGATCTCGTAGAAAGTGGAGGTGATTAAGCAGTAGAGAAGTGGGGTTGTGTAAAAAGTGGTGATCACCACGTTTCCATTACGAGGGAAAACTGATCACACTTTCACCCACTACTCTCATTATTGTTAATCGTTCGTCCTTTCCTGACACTTTCTCGTAATGGGCGCATTGCACGCCGCACAGTGTAAACCGCCAGACCGATACCCCAGTGAGCATCCCCCAGTTTGTGACATGTTTGATGTCTCGAATGAATGGGTCAAGTCGTGAGACTCGCCGCTAAAAGCAGCACATGGTGTTTTTTAGGTCAAATAATAAATTATTTGTGAAATCAATATTTATAAAACATCGCTTATAGTCGATGTATATAAAACATCGTTTTTAAACAAGCAGCTGAAAATATTCGATGTGCAGGAAGCATCGTTGTTTTAGAGCTCGTTCGAATTAGTCGCGAATTGAGCGTCTTAAAAAGGTAACATGACCGTCCATCTTTGGGTGATCGTTTGAGAACCCTATGGGTGAGATACCACTTGGTCGATCGCTCCCTATGGAGGAGGAGTGGCCGATGATCACAGCGTTACCCTGTTGGCCTCCTGAAAACAAATCTAAACCATCCAACCAGGCTAGTGAAGTTAGATGGACGAGATGATTTGCGGCAGTTGCATATTTCCGTTGATGTAATTTAGGGTTTAGGAGCCTTTCGGCCAACCCTCTATTGGGTGAGCGATTCAATGCACTAAGCGTTAGTTTGAGTAGGTCGATCGGCCATGTGCAAAGGTGGGTTGCCAGTGAGCACGATAATACCTTCGGGGCCGCCTGAAATTGAATCTAGGCCACTCGATTTGGACGGCGAAGATGGATGGTTGTGATCGTTTTGCGACAGTAGCGCGTTGCCGCAACACAACTTAGGGTTTCCAAAACAACGCGTTCACCCTACTTTAGGCAAGCGATTCAATGCGCTCTTGGCTTGCTATGAGCAAGTCGACCGACCAAGGACGGAGTTGGGTGGCCGGTGAATACGCCGGTACCCTTTTGATCATTCGAAAGAAGATATAATCCGTCCAACTAGTCTAGCTAATTTAGGCGGTTGTGATGTGTTTGAGACCGTTTTTGCCGGTCTTAGCTCGTTTGAGCTCATTTTTCAACAGCGCGATCACCCATGTTATGGCCAACGTTCAAAGGCGTTGCGGGTGAACTGAAGGGAAAACGACCATCAGGGATACTAGTGGGCCCGCCGGTGGTCGTCACGGTGATTTCCTAGTTCCGCTGGGAGTAGGTTAGGCTTGTCAAATTGTGTGGCCAAATCGTGTGGCCGTGATTGCTCTTTAAGACTGACATGGACAGTCTAGGTTTTCCTTAAGGAATTTAAGTGTGTGATCGTGCTAACTTTTAATTAAAAAGCGCGTTGACACGAAAAATCTCTTTATCAGAGAGTGGCACAGCCTGTGTGAATACTTTCATGCAGATCTCAATACTGACACTTCGGGAGATTCTTGCTACTCTGCTGCGAGTGAACATTTAATCGTCATTTCATGCCAACATTAAGAGTTCAGCCGGGGAACATAGCAAAGGAAAATACTAGGCGGGCTCCGGCATTAGTGAATAATGCAGCTAGGAGCTTAAATGCTCATTAGGCTCTATACTAGTGAACAATTCATCTAGGAGCTTGAGTTTCAGTATAATATAAAGAGAGACATAGACACTCATAAAATTCTGATATATCTCCAAATTCCCTGCGGAATATATATATATCGAGGTCTACTACTTCTGATGTCGGGTCAGGTAGACATACTTTTACAGTTTTCTCCCTAAGCTAAATACCACCATCAACAGAATCAAATGATTGATTCAGTTAACGTACCGCCAGGGTTTGATGGATCAAACTATCTATGGTGGAAAATGACAATGCAATCTTTTCTTCAATCTCGTGACTTTAACACTTGGGTTTTAGTGATTGATGGATATGAACACCCAAAACTACTTGTCAACAACTTAACCACTGAGTTTAGACTAAAGGAATTTAAGGAGTTCAATAATGAAGAAAAATTGCTTTCGAAGCAAAATTTCGATGGATTGAATGTCATTATTCATGCTTTAACTCGAGACCTCCATCATCATGTAACCAAGTGTAAAACATCAAAGGAGGCTTGGGATATTCTTAATATCGTATTTGAAGGCAATGCCTCTGAAAAGGAAGCTAGTCTTCAAACCCTATCTTCTAAACGGGAAAACCTTCATATGGATGAAGAAGATGCCTTTGATGAGTTTGACAAAAAACTTTCTGAAATAGTGAATTCCTCTTACGTGTTTGGAAAAACTATTTCAGATAAGGATATTATGTGTAAAACTCTAAGGTCTTTACCACCAAGATACGAATCTAAAAAGCATGCCATCATGGAAGCAAATGATCTTTCCACACTATGTAGAAGCACTCTAGTTGGTAAATTAAATATCTTTGACCTTGAATACCAATCCAAGAATGAAGTGAGTATTACCCTTAAAGCTGCGACTAAGACTAGTTCTTTGGAAGAAAATTCTTGTGAGACACAAACTGAGAATTGTAGTGTCGATACAACCGCACGACAATTTAGAAACTTATTAAGACAAAAGAAAAGGAGATCTTCTAAAGATGCATCTACTCCTTCTCAAAAATCACAGAAATGTGTAGAGAATAGAGAACAAAATGATGGTGATAGCTCTAATTGTTCCAAGGATCAAGAGAACAAAGATTTCACTGCAATTGTTGAATGCACGCCTGAAAAGGATACTGAAGTAACATCATATCAAAAGGTACTTGAATGTGATCTTCGTGAAGAGAATGAAATATTAAAAAAGGAACTTGATGAGTTGAACAACGGTATAGAGATTATTAGTGCTGGTAATTATCTTGAATGCGTGAAATGTTACGCATAGAAAATCGAAGAAGGTCATGATCGAGAAATCAAACTGCACACAGAGTTGGAGAACCTAAAGAACACTAAGGTAAGTAATTCTACCGAATCTGAAATATATTATAAAGTTCAAATTGATAAATTTAAGGTTGATCTAGATAATGCTCTCAAAAAAATCAAAACGTTGGAAAAAGAGAATACGGGTCTAAAAGCGGACTTGAAAAAGTTCGATAGTAGCACAAAACAACTTGACTCAATGTTGAAGTTCCTCGTGACATGCGAGGATTGGGCTACAAAGGTAAACAAACTTTGAATGCTAAACAGGAGACAAAGTTTGTAAAACCTAAAGACTCTGCTGAAGAAATTGCTTCAAAAGTTGCAACAAAAGATTGCTCTTCCATAAAAGAAAAATTTGTAGCACCTTCATCTTCAGCAAATGATGGAAAATGTAAAATCCGTCAAATTCCAATACAAGTGGATCCACAACAAGGTAACACTAAGCCTCATGATTCGTGTGTTACTAATCATTGCTTTTATTGTGGAAATAAAGGACACTTGGAAAGGGGATGCAGATTCCGTAAAAGGAATGATAAATCCATAGATGCACGCGTTTCTGCAAAATTGGCTGAACTCAATAATGCTCCTTGTGCTAAATCAGGTCATCATTGTCCTAAAAGTAAGCAAAAGAATTATTATAATGATAGTTCAAAGTTTTCTTATTAGGATTCTATAAAGTTTTCTCATTATCGCTTTAACAATAAAAGGAGAGATAACTTTGTAAAGACAAGATCTGATGTTCCAAATTGGAGAAAGGTTAATTCTCAGAGTTTTAAACATTTCAGTTACCCTAATGTTTCCTCAAGAGATTCGTCAAAGATTTCAGGAGGAAATAATAGGAAGAACAAAGACGCTCCTGTAAAACCCATTTCTAAATGGAGTCCAAAGTCTTCTCCAAAGAAAATCAGGAAGGCATCAAAATCTAGCCACAATAATGATACTCGAACGATAAGTCTCAATACTTGTGACATTCAGAATATTGTGCTAAACGTTCTTGATCAAATTAATGTATCTCCGTGTTATCGTTGTTGTATGAGATAATTAGGTCTCATAGTGGTTACCTTTTTATGATTTAGTGAATTTTGATTTTGCGGATTTCATATCTAACCTATTGGGTTGCTTAATCAAATAATCATAAAAGGATGATAGCTATTGATCTCATATGTGAGTCACGACTATACTATTATCAATTTATGTCTCATAAGTTGCGTATATAGTATACATATAAGTTCGGGTTTAAACTATTTTTATTAGCACATATTAGTTAAAATCGATTCAACCTTTCTCTGGTAAAGATTGTTGTTGTTCTTTTGTTCTTGCGAGAGAATGACAACATAATGGGGGAGATTTCTAACTTGAACTTGCGCTTAATGATATATCTTTCTGGGAGAAGAGGATGTGGAATCTGAGGTAACGAATTTGTTAGTTAATCGTTTTCCTGTTTAAGAAAAGCCTGTTTATATTTCATATATTTTGCTTTTGTTTAACAAAATTTCGGTACAATTGATGTTCATTCCATTATTTATGTAAGGATGTGTGTGTGTGTGTGATTCAATTGTTTTCGGTTAAGAAAAACTATTGTTTGATATCTTCTTTATTGTTCGGTATCATATACTGTTTTTGGCTTAACGAAATTTCGGTGCAATTGCGGTGCTATAATGTCTATGTTTGTTTCAATTGCTTCTGGTTAAGAGAAATAATTGTGACGTCAATTTCTTTTGATTTGTATATATTTTTTATGGCTTAATAAAATACAGGATCATTTGTTTAGTCGAATTCGATTCCGGATAAGAGAAACTAAGTTAATTCTAATCTTGGTTAGACTTATCAAAGTAAAGGATTCGGTTATTCAAGTATAATCGAATTCCTTGACAAGAAATATTAGTTAACTAACCTAGTACTTGTCTTGTCTAAAGTGTAAGGTCTAAGTTATTATCTGAATAATTAGAGCCAGATGAGAAAAACAAAGTTAATTCTGATCTTTATTTTGGTCTTATCGAAATAAGCGATTGTATTTTTGCAATCGGTTTAGCAAGGGAACTAAGTTTCTTAGTTAATTTGTTAAACTATTAGGGAAAATTGCTTCAGGAAATTGTTTCCTTGATAACATATTAAAACCAAATTACTAGTGGTTTCGGTTTTGATATTGGTTATCTAAAATGGTATGTGAAACCTTTGTGTTTAACTCTTATAGGTTGTACAATTCTTTTAGACTTGTAAGATCCTTCGGTTTTGGTATTTTCTCGAACCTTTGCCATTTTGTGACTAAAAGGGGGAGAAATATATGAAGTAAACAAGTGATTTGTAATCACTAAGGAAAGGACAATTTTTCTTAAACGTTATATCTAACGAAAGAGTAAAGCATTGACTAAGGGGGAGAAACATATCATATGATGATTGTAGTTTTTAAACTACAAAAGGGAAATAACAAAGATGTGCAGCTTGAAAATCTACTTATCTCACCTTTAAGGGGAGTATTAGCTTTGTTATTTAAATGTCAACAACGACATTTATGGATTGAATATATGCAGGTTATTGTGTTGTTGAAACTTGGAATCAAGCATATGTATAATGAATTTTTGTAATTTGTGTATCCATATGTATTAAGATTTTTGCCACTGAAATTAACAAAAGGGGAGATTGTTAGAGCATAGTCGGTTCAACCCACCAACATTGACAAACATGCTTGACATAGCAACGCATGCGAGTTTGACCGAGCAGTGCTCTAACAATCTCCCCCTTTGTCAATTTTAGTGACAAAACTATCAATACGTATGGAACACAAAAATAGATAAATAAACTTTTGTAGCTTTTCTTCCACATGCCTGATCTTCTTTGGTTCTTCAACATTACTCGAAATCTTCGTCACTTCCAAGTACTCCAATGATTCCAAAGGTTGTAAGTTTAGTATCATCGTTGTTGAAAATCCGTAGTCATAACAATGAGAAAACAAGAATTCACAATCATTGTTATACAGTGTCATAGTATTATTATATAGCATCAAAGTTCAATTGTATCACAACTTCGACAACAATACTATGGTGATATGTATCACTCCCCCTTAGTCAATACTCCATCTCACATGGAAACCACTCCTCCTTACATAATGATCCTAATAGAGCATAGCTCGGTTGAACCCACCAAGCGTTGGTATGTCAAGTTTGGTTGTCATATTTTAGTGAATCAAAACTCAATTAAAGAGTCGCTTGATTATATACTAGAGACAACTCCGTATAGGTTAGGCTATAAAGATTAGGATTATGAGACATACAAGTATTACTCGAATACTTGAAGAATGTGAAGAACTAACAAGCTACATCGACGACATCATCCTTCCTCTTGAGGTTAGTAATATTGTGACATGAACTGTTTCATTCCTAACGCATCTTTCAATTCGTGATATATTGAAAACATAACTGTGAAGCTGTGAATGATTATACTCTAATAGACATAGTGTTAAGGAATTAGAATACGAAGTATAATGCTTATCTTTTGAACTTCGTATATAAGACATCGACATAATCGTATGAATGCTATTGTGATTATGTGTATGGGTAAAGGTAAAGATTTCATCCTAAGAAACAATGTTTACATTTGTTTAAAGGAAGTACATTCATGAAATTGTTTTATGAATCGAAAGGGAAATCGCTAGGCTTATTGGTATTGTTATTCATTGCATATCTTTGGATTACCAATGTGTGTGAGTTAGTAGAACCTATCATAACTAGTTATGTATCTTTGTAAAACTAGTCACAATGCCTGACTTATGTATTGGTATGACTTTTATTAGTGTAACCGATCCTAAGTAATCACCTAAGATGGTATGATCGATATTTGTAATTGGTGTAACCGATCCTGGTAATTGGTATGACAAATCACAAAATAGTTGTGTAATCGATCCTTGTAATCCATATGTATTGATAGTTTTGTCATTAAAATTGACAAAGGGGGAGATTGTTAGAGCACTGCTCGGTCGAACTAAGCGCTTTCAATCGGATTTGATTTTTTTCTCTCTCCTAGACTTGCTCTGGCGATTTTAGGGTTTCACTTTTTTTTCAAATTTTTTTTCCGCGCTTTTCCTTGGATCATATTTTTGGTGATCAAGGATGGGGGAACTTGTTGAATCTGGCTCAACAAAGGTCCTCTCTTTTGATGAAATGCTTAAGGGTAAAACGTAGATGCCTACCACATCTGTGGATTTAAGTATGTTACCAAAACATACTGTCAAAGATGCAAAACCCGCTTTGGTTATTCCTCAAGATTTTTTCTTTGAAGGATGCGAGATCTGGAAGTACAACCTCATTGGTAGGTTGGATTTCAAAGACCTAGATTTTACTGATGTTAAGAAAAATTTATTGTTACAATGGGATTTGGATGATGGGAGAGTGAAGTTCGTTCCTATGAACCGTGGGTTCTTCATCATCACGTGATGGATGCAGGATGATAAGGATAAGATTTATCGTGAAGACAAAAACTGGTTGGTAGCACACCAAAGTTTAAAATTGCAGGATAACCCTAGCTTTGATGCTGACAAACAATTACTTCTCATGCTACAGTTTGGGTAAAATTCCCAGGGTTACCAGTTGAGTTATGGATGGAGAAGATGTTGTTATAATTAGGTCAAACTCTTGGAACTCCAATTATCGTGGACAATAGAACCTTAAATCATGAGTATGTCTACTTTGCTTTTGTGCTTGTTGATATTGATTTTGCGGAACTGGATTCTGAGGGTATTCTCATTACAGTTAATGGTAGGGAGTTTTGGAAGCCTTTTGATATACCAAAAATACCTAAGTTTTGTAACCATTGCAAGATTATTGGTCATCTTGAGACTGAATGTAGGAAGAAAAAGGATAACAAGAACAAAAACGTTCAACAACAACTTCAGAATTATGCTCAAGGAGGTTGGAAACAACCAAAAAATAGAAGAAGGGAGTTTCAACAGCTAACTCAGATGAGTCTCTTGCTGATCATGCTAGAGACCAAACTCAGCATCTTATTTCGGCGGGGGTTGTAGATGACGTTATTGATGAGGCAGATGTTATGAAGACTAGACAGTTACAAGAGGAGATAACTAAGTTTGAAGAAGCTTTGTGCAAAGCCAATGATGATTTGACGAAGTTCAAACAGCAAGCTGAAGCGCACGCTTCATTAGTTGCTCAGGATAAATTGGCAAGAACTAGGCCTTTGCAGACTAAGCAAACTGTGAATATCGGTGAGAATATTTCTACAGTAGGTAAGATTGGTGGCTCCATTTCCAATATTCCTTTGTGTGAAGAAATGTTCAACCATGAACAGATTTTGGCACGCAATAAGTTTGATGTTTTAAATTCTGAGTTGGGTTTGGCGGAAAATATGAATATAGCTATTGGCGCTTTGGTGGAAGAGGCTATTGAGGATGATAATTTTCAGTTGGCTGGGGGTAGGGTTACTGACAATAATGACAAGAACACTACACCATTTTTTCCGATTAGCAACTAAATTTTGCAACAGCTCTTACACAGTTGCGAATTCGCAAATAAATTCCTAGCTGCTCAAATATTAGCAACTGCTTGCTGCAGTTGCGAAATTTGTAACTGCATCAAGCAGTTGCGAATTTTTGAGTCGTGTTGCAATTCGCAACGGCTGACCGTATCCCTTGTGCTGCCTGCTTGTGTGCAAAGTAACACCAGGATTGCACGTGTGTGACGAGTTTGAGTCGATGGAAACACTATTTTTGATGGTTTGGATTTTCTCTGAAAAATGGATGATTAGAGATCTAATGTCTCCCCCAAACCTATCATTTATCCCCAAACGAGAGAGAACATATTATTCTCTCCGCCGCTATTACTTTTCTATCTTCTCCCTCACCACTTTACTCTCTGCTTCACAAAAAAAATCCGTCTCACTTCTTCTATAACCAAAATACCACCACCATGAGCTAAGATTGAGAGAACAATATCAACACATACCATTTTCTCTTCCATCATTCGCTGAAAACCAGCTGCAATTTCAAAGTTATGGTTTGCAAAAAGCTTGCGTTTTGACCTAATTCGAGATTTGGGTTCTTAGATCGATGCAATATGACACCACTGACATCAGTATCTTCTTCCTTCTCTTATTCTTATGGTAGTTTTATTGGTGGATTGACGTTGGTTGGTTGTAGGAGAGAAGGAAGCGGTGGTGCTGGAGGAGGTGGATGTGGGAATTCAAGATTCGAGGTTAGTAATATTCTTGATTGATCTGTTTATTGATTCCTCTGATGAAATCTTCCTTTGATTTATCAATTATTTTGAATTTTAGGATTTTATTGCTCTTGGACTGTCTGGAAGGTGGTGGTGGAGGAGATCGGGGATGGGGTCTTGGTGGAGAAGGTCATGGAGGTGTTGTTAGCAGAAGGGATGGTGATTTTCTGCAGGATACTATGCTCGGTTGCTCTCAGGAACATATGGGACTGTTTCATCTTAAGCCTTTGCGGAGATTGGTTTACTGTATGGATAGCTAACTCCCTCTCTCTGTTTTTGTAATGAACATATGTTGTTTGATGAAATGACTTGTACTATATGTAGAACAGTAGAAGTATGCTGGCTGGTATCAAATGGAAGCTATGACGCCATCATCAGCTTCACTTGATGAGGGTACTTAGCTATTGAGTTTCATATGCCTCCATTTTTTTCGTCAACCTAGTCTGCCTGCTAAGGAAGCACCTCTCTTTGCTAAAAAATAATTGTCCGATGATATTTTAAGATACATTGAATGACTCTGTTACTGTTAAGATACATATTTCATACCTCAGAATCCGTAATCAACAAATCCAGTGTTTGTTTCTCAACTTCTTAATTCCTCTCTCAAGTAAGTTTGTTTTATCTCTTTCTTGGAAACCCTAATTTTTAGACTAATTTGAATGGGTTCTATTCTAGTGAAGATTTTTGGAAAAAGGGAGAAAAGGTCAGTCACTTAGAACAAACGCTACTGAAGTAAAAGCAGAAAGCAGGTTGATATCTCACTTATCCCGAGGGTCAGTTTTGTGATGGCTTCAAAAACTGTGACTATAACTGATCAAGCTGGTGTTCCTGATATAAAATCAGCTGCTGGTGAATCTTATTTTGATACCCCAGTTGTTATTACCGATGTTGTTTATTCATTTCTTGTTTTCTTGTGCAATTTTAGTATGAATTATTTTCTTGGCATTTTTTAGTGCAATCTTTAGACATATATACAATTTGACCTGGCTTTGAATATTTAGGCTGGGATAAAATCTATTAGCGGAGAATGGCCTCACATACACTCTTGATCAGGTTGTTGTTAGTAATGGTGCCAAGTGGTGTATTTTGCAATCTTTGGTTTTAGTTTGTTCGCCAGGAGATGAGGTGCTCCTTATAGACTGTTTTGTAGTCCTTCATTTTGAAAATATGTAGTCTGCTTTTTTACTCATTTCTTCTTAGCTTTGCAGCCTTCACTTGTTAGAGTATTAGAGACCGTACTATTAGAATTGTGACTTTCCACTTGTTTAATTCTGCAGCTTATGTTTTTATTGACTTACTGTCATTACGTTTGCAGGTACATACTTTTCTTTATGCTTATGCTTTCATGTTTACATGGTTGAATACTACCCTTCAGTATACTTTTTTGCGAGGTAATGATCACTATTGCTAAGTGACAGTAAAGTCGATAGACATACTTAAACTAATATGTTCTAATCAAGTTGTCATATGTTTACAAAGATCTTAAATATTCTCTATTGTTTACATGCTTACGAGTTTCAGAAGACTAATTATGTTTGTCAACTTACTCATGACACAAGTCATTAATCTGAGAATTCTGAGATTACAATGTACGGAACTTGTTTAAATAAAATTTGGTAGCCATACTTGGTTGGTATTCTTATAAATGATTTTGGTTTGTTTTTGTGTAGTCTAGGTTGGGAATTATGAACTTAAAGCCAGGGATTATGGAGAACAAGATGAAGAATGCTGCAAGGATAGCTTAGGAGATGATTTGTGCTTGGTGACTAGTGTTTGGGGATGGTACACTCAATCGAAATTCATCCTTCGCGAAAGCATTCCTGTGCGGTAAGATCCCTTCTCCACTTCTCGTACTTCCTTGCAGTAACTTCATGTCTTTTCCCCTCTTGTCTTGCAAGATTAAATGGTATGCTTAATGCTGGCCAATTTAGTTTTTCAGGCAATGCATCAGGTTTATTATGTTGTCGTGCAGAAGAAGCACATTGGGGTAAGTCCTTATTTACTGATCCTTAGTCGATCAAAATTGGACTAATGACACATATTATCTCTACTTTGACCCCTACATAGCAATTCAATGAAGTTTACATAACTCAAGTTCATTATTGTTTAGGTGGAGATAAGCTCCAATGCTGCTGCTCTAGGTACTTGGAGAGCTTAAAACTCTGTCAAGACTTTATGAAATCTTTGCTGGTAAGTTAGCAATATTGCGAAAAAAATTGAGCTTTTCTCCCTGACTTACAATTACTTTCAATGAGAGTCTGTTCTTGCCATTGTTGATGTAGGCCTTTTTTTAGATCTGTATCTCTTGAGAAAACTTTACACGTGGATGTATATTGGTTTTCCTATGGTCTTGTGAAAGAATGCAAGGAGTTTGTGGAGTTATATACAGGAAGTTTGTATTCCTTGTTTTCTCTCGCTGATAATAAATTAATCCTGACTAATTTTGTTATCAGGCAGTACACCAGGCTTATGATGTGGTCGTGCAGAAAAAGGAAAAAAGCGTATAGAGGTAAGTTTTGCTTAGTATATGGGAAGTTTTCTCAGACTATGGCCTTGCCTTTGCTTAGGGTATATCCTATGATGACTTGTCCCGTTTTCCAGCGTAGTTGATATACCAAACAAACTGTTTGTTAAATTATTTAACAGTTCTTTCTTTATTGTAATGGATCGATTGATGATGGAGCATAATCTTCTGAGTGCAAGCAAGCTTTATACAAACATAAGGTTAGACTTTTAGTCTTAGCAATTATTTTGGTGTTTTTTCTTCCTCCACACTAACTCTGAGAAGTGAATAGGTTGTTGTTTATTGATCAATTGCAATTTTTCAATCTTTTCTGATGTAGCTTTGAGGAACTAGGAATTGGAGGTGTAAATTGAGAGTTTTCAGTGTTTGCAAGTATTTGTTTAGTTTTGCTTCATGTATTTCTATGTCTGTTTGTTCTTTATCGAAAGCTTATGAGTCTTACTTGATTTTCTTTAGCCAGCAACATCGTTCGAGAAACAATAGGTGCTTCGTATGCAACACTCCAACTCTTGGCATGTTCAAGGCTGCAAGCGATAGATCGTTCTCCTCATCCTTCTCATCGAAGTAAGTAATCCAATCTTGACTAATTCACAAATACATAAAATGAACTATTTTAAGTCGCAATTGTAGTGGTGTGTAACCTCTTATGGTTCTTAACTCTGTTCACCACGTGGGATTAGTATATCAAATTTGCTTTATATTGCTATAAGATGGTGCTTAAAATTGATTTAGTGGTTTAAAAATTTGAATCTCATCTATAGAAATAGATTTGTGAGGTTTAGCCACTCATTGAAAACCCATGAATATTACTCAATTTGATCGTTTCTTGATTTGTTAATTGATCTGTGTTTATTTGAATCTCATCTATGTTCTGAAATATTAGTCAATTTAATTTTGTGTGTTTTTTCTGTCCAGGCCCTCTCCTCGGGCTTCTTCAAGATGATGTTGATCCCATGGTGTCTGTTATGAAGGTGTAGAAGGCACCGCTGGAATCATATGCAGACATTGGTGGACTAGATGCTCAAATTCAAGAAATTAAAGAGGAAGTTGAACGTCCACTAACTCATCCTTGTGCTGGTAACCGGTGAGGCAATTAGAGCTAGCTTTAGTAAGTGATATCCTTTCACATATATTTTCTAGGTCTACCAGGTAGAAGTTGATAATTTAGTACAACTACTCGGGGAAGAATGTTCAATACCTGCGATGTGTTGTTGAATCAATAATTTTGGTGTTTTTTCGGACTAACCTCCACTGAACTTATTCCAAAGCAGTGTGATTTGAATTTCATACATTTAGGTTTTTTTATTTCAATGAACGACTCTCTTAGCTACTTATGTTTATATCTTTTGGCCTGGATTTGGCCTGAAAATGTTACATGGAACTCTTGACTAGGTCAGCGACAAGTTGACTTGACTTTTTTTCATGTTGCAAAAATTTAGCAACGGCCAGAAACTGTTGCTAAATTTAGAACCAGAATAATAAATCTCGGTCCGGTTAAGTTTAGTTGTTCTAAGTTTTTTTGGTTCTAAATTTCGCAACTGCTTCAAGCTGTTGCGACAATAATGTAGCAACAACAACCAGCAGTTGCTAAACCTTTTCGCAACAGCCAAACCCGTTGCAAAGCAGGGATAAAAACACTTGGGTGAACCGAAAACCGTTGCGAAAAATATGCAACGCCACGTTTCGCAATGGCTTGCTGCTGTTGCAAGTCCCTTTTGCAACTGCACGCAGCTGTTGCTATTCCGAAAAAATGGTGTAGGACCTGGTAGAGTTTTGGTTCCCAATACCAATGTTTCTGTTGGTAAGCCTTCTAATAGGAAATCATCAACTTTACTGCGACAAGCTAATGACCTTGTTTCATCCAGGGTGCAATTATCAAATCCTAAACCAACTAGACATTAATGCATGTTCTATTCTGGAACATTAATGGAGTTTCTCGTAGGTATGATAGAGTTGAACTTTATGAGTTAGTTAAAGAACATAAACCTGATATTATTGGTTTAGCTGAGCCAAGGTTTGCTTGTTCCCCAAGATTTAAGCGTAAACTTAATATTATTGGTTTTAGTAGCAATATTATTCATAATTCAAATAACGATACAGTTGGGAATATTTGGGTCATGTGGTCTTCTAGTTTGCCTGATCCTGTAGTGGTAATACTTCTCGTCAAGCTATCACAGTTGGAGTAGATGGTGTTCAAATTTCTTTCCTTCATGCAAGTTATTTACAGGTGACGCGGAGAAGTTTATGGCAACAACTGGGTTTGGGTAATAGTCAGGTTACATGGCTAGTAGTCGGAGATTTTAATTGTGTCCTTCGTCTTGAAAAGAAAAAAGGTGGTGTTTTTACTTGTACTTCAGTTGTTAATGAGTTTGGTGATTGGTTAGACGATAACGGGTTGTTTGAAGCTGAAGCTCTTGGCAGTAGTTTTACATGGTCTAATCGTCCGTCAGGGGATCGGAGAATTATTAGTAAACTGGATAGAGTTATTATTAATGAAGCTTTGTTGGAGAAGTATGAGAACTGGCGGGTAAAGCTCTTCCTCGAGAAGTTTCCGATCATTCTCCGCTCATTGGTTATCCTTTTATTAATTCTCGGCCAAAACGTGCTCCTTTTCGAGTACAAAAAATGTGGTTTAGTCACCCTGATTTTATGAAGATGGTTCAAGATAGCTGGGATAAACCAGTTGTGGGTTCTCCGACCTATGTTTTTCCTTTTAAGTTGAAGCGTCTTAAGGCAGATATGAAGGAGTGGAATAAACGGGTGTTTGGTAATGTGCATATTCGGCTAAAACAAGATCAGTTGAGAATGGAGAATGCTTTACGTGAAACTGATGAGGACCCTAGTAATGTTGGTAAGCTGAATAATATGAAGAGTATAGCCGTGGAACTTAACAATACTAGATTGTAGCTTGCTACTATGCTCAAACAAAAGTCACGTAATAAGTGGCTTGTTGGGGGGCTAGTAACACAAGCTTCTTTCACAATAGTATTCACATTAGAAGAAGTAGTAATACTATATCAGAACTTGTGAATGAAGTTGGTGAGACGATTACGAATGTTGATCAAATGTTGCAGCATGTTGTTAGTTTTTATGAAGCTAAATTCAATGGGGATTATTCGGTGCTGGATGATTCCTTATTTGACATTGATCATGCGACTATTTCTCCTGAGGAGAGTATTGGTATGGACCTCATTCCCATGCAAGATGAAATTCGTGAAGTGATAAGTGCATATTTCACATATATTTGGTGTCAATTCCATTCTAGTATTTGTTGTTTTTCTTGCAAATTATTGTATATTACGCTTGTTTTCTCTTATTTGTGTTTTATTAGGTGAATCATCCAAAAGAAGTGAATTAGGCACTTAATTGTGCAATAAAAGAAGCTAGCTACAAGTGGAGAAGGGACAAATACCAAGTGGAGCTCGTTCAAGTACATAATTTATACTTTTCATCTTGAAGAGGACGAAAAGACGAAGCCGTCGACGAAAGAATGGAGTCATTCCGACATCGTATGAAGAAGTTACGATCAAAACAAGAACTTGGAAGGCCAAAAGGGTAAAATGATCAATTCAGCAGAAATTGTTATTGGGAGTCCAGGAAATGATAAGGGATGCTCGTAATTATTTCCACCCCAGCATCCGCTAAGGGGGGATCACATTTCTCTCTTGAAATACACGTACAGGAAGCTTTATGTAGGAAATACCATATGGTCCTAGGAATAATATATTAGAGAGAGTCTAGTCCAGTTGACTGAATCAACTGTCTGTTTGGTCCTAAAAATTATGGTTTGGTCCTAGGGTGACGTCATTGATGATGTAATTTTCAAATGGTAGTGGCAGAAATACCCTTTTAATGGGGACCATATATATACTCATTATTAGGAGAGAAGAGAATAATTTTCAGATTTATTTTCTCTCACCTCCTTTTTTTCTTTTCTTTTCTAGATCTACTTCTTCTTCTTCTTTTTCTTTTTCTTTTTTCTTTCTTCTTTTTTCTTCTACTACTGTTTACGATGGTGTGTTAAGATGAAGATGATGATGAAACGATGAAGATTTGTATATTTTTTTCTTTGTGTTTGTTGTTGTTTGCTGTTGAAGATGGTGGAGATGATGAAGACGATTTTTTAATGAATTTTTCTTGATTTTTTTGTCTCTGCTGCTGTTGTTGATGATGAAGAAGATGAAGATGGAGATGATGATGATGAAGACGACGATGATTTTTCGTTTTTTCGTCATTTTTCCCTGCTGATGCTTTTGAAGATGATGAAAAAGATGAAGATCTGTTACTGTTGCTGCTATCAAAGAAGATGAAGATTGAAACGAAGATGATGAAGAAGATTTTCGATGTTGCTGCTGTTGTTGAATGATGAAGAATTTATTTCTGCTGCTATTGAAGACGACGATGATGCTGCAGTTCATTCCGTAAATGAAGTCTGTTTTTTTAGGTTTTTATACGGAGTTCATTTCTGGAATGAACTCTGTTTTTTTTTAGGCTTTTACATGGAGTTCATTTCTGGAATGAAGTCTATTTTTTTAGGTTTTTATACGGAGTTCATTTCTAGAATGAAGTCTGTTTTTTAGGTTTTTATATGGAGTTCATTTCTGGAATGAAGTCTTATTTGTATAGGTTTTTATATGGAGTTCATTTCTGGAATGAAGTCTGATTTGTATAGGTTTTATATGGAGTTCATTTCTGGATTGACGTCTGTTTTTTAGGTGTTTATATGGAGTTAATTTCTGGAATGAAGTTTGATTTGTATAGGTTTTATATGGAGTTCATTTCTATAGGTTTTATACGAAGTTCATTTCTGGAACGAAGTCTGTTTTATAGTATATAATGAAGTGTACAGTTTTCATCAGGCAGAATGAACTGCTACAAAAAAAAAATATGTTGAAATCAACACGGAAGGGTACTTTGGTCCATTTAATATTTTTAAATAATTATGGACCAAACAGTAAAGACGTTTTCCCAAAGGACCAAACAGACATGGGCCCACCTAAAAAAGGACCAAACGATATTTTTCCCAAGATTTATTTGGTTTTAAGGGCAGGTGTTATAGGCACTCTAACTTCTGTTAAGGTGCTATCAGTTTCTATTCAAATTTCACGACCAGAACTTCTTTTTCTTCATATTCTACGGGCAGTGTTCTTGGGAATGGAATGGATTCAGAGGTGTTTTGAACTCGAGATAAAGAAGGAATAGATGGGTATGAATCGGAGGAGTTTGATTCATTTTAGGATTTAAAACTTGGACGAAAATTCAGTGGAAGAAGGATTGGGTTGCTTCTATTGGTTGGATGACGAATTGAGGAGATTAGGTGGTATTTTTGAGAGTCTAAGACGGTTAGGGAACTTGGGTTTGTGTTGAATTCGTAGACTTAGGCAAGAATTTAGAGAATTGATAAGATTTACTTGGAATTGGATTGAGTTTTAAGCCTACAAAACAGCCACCAAGTACCCTTCTTGTCGTTGATTTTGGACATGAATGGTGAAGATTAAAGCGCGTTTGAGTGTTTATGGCGGTTTAAGATAGTTGTGTGGTTATCAGATTCGAATTTTCAGGGTTCAATTGCTATAAATATAGGTCCAAATCACAACCAAAAGAGACCTCCTCACCCTAGTTTTCACGCCCATAATTTGTTCGCAGAAAGTTCCCAGAGAAACACAGAAGCTTTTGGAGTTCAACTTATGCAGCAGTAGCTGAAAGTTTCTTGTAGCAGCAGTGGCAGTAGCTAAAGATCTTCTGCGACTACTGTAGTTTGATTTCTTATCTTTTCTCTATTTTGATTGCTAAAAATTATGAGTAGCTAATTCTTTTAATTGGTTAGGGATTGTAGATGGGGAAAAACGATTTGCTGGTTTTTACGGAATTGAGGAGACTACCGTGCGGAGACTCCTTGAACCGAGCGAAATGTTGAACCTCACACAGATGCACTGCAAGAAGGGAGTGCTTTAAGTTCGAGAGAACAATCTGTAGGATTCCGGCCTAAACCAATACAATGGTCGTTCCATAGTCAATTCGGTCACAAGAAAGGATAGGTTGATCTGTAGGAGGGAAGCTGAGAAATGTGTGAGATCAATGGTGATCTGAGATTGTAGGTGTGTCGTATGTTCTGCGTAGGAAAGTTCTGAATGATTGAATTTACTCAGTTGAGAGTGATTGTTCATACGGTGAGTTCGTGTAGACGAAAGATTGTCTGTATGAACTTGTCGAGAAATTCTTTTGTAGACGAATGTTGTCCCTTTCAATCATGATTCAGAGGCCTTTTATATTGCTGAATTGAAAACACCATGATCCCATGAAGTGTGGAAGTTTCCGGAGTCAAAGAGTGGGGAAGTGGGAAATCATGTTAAAACCAGTTTCTCATCGTGCGGAGACTTGGTTAATTTTCCACCCACTACTTCGCTAACTCCTCCAACTGATTGCATGACTTGCTCACATTCTCGTCGTGTGTTTGAACACACGTGCCGTAGACCGCCAGACCAAAACCCTAGTTAATATCCCCCATGTGACACGATTGACATCTCGTGATTGTGGAGTCAGTTGCTGACTTTATGGGACGATGAGTCCTTGTATTTTTGAGTTGAACGTGATTTGCAAATGTTCTGAGACTCAATAATTGAACACGTCTGTTGAGACAAAGGTTTCATTGTCGAATAAATGTTGATAACCTAAGACGAGCAAATTGTGCTGCTGAATTGTTGAATATTGATAGTTAAACCAATATTCCTTAGTCTGAGCAAATATTGCTAGTCTGAGCAAATACTGCTCATCTGATCAAATGTTGCTCATCTGATGAATTGTTGGTGGCAGAACCAAATAAAATATTAATTTAAAATACTGGCGGCTAGGCCGAGCATAATAATAATAAAGGTGTTTATCACGGGATCAGCATAAAATTATTAGTGTTTGAATCTGCTCAGAATTATGTTGCTGCAGAGCTCTAGATTCGAAACCCTAATTTTGATCAATTGATGATTTATTGACAATCGATCACAGAGTGAAGGAGGGACCGGCTACACGGGATGACGAGTCGACCATGTAACGCCCAGATGCTCGGATGAGCAAAATACCAAAGTCTCCTGAAGACCAGTTGGTGAAAGGATGATTAAATGTTGGTTTAATCATTTTTTATAATAATGCTCGTGTGAGCGTTAGGTAGTAAAACCTGATTATGGAGAGATGAGGGACCGACCAAGGGGTCATGGGACCGTCTCGTGGTGGTCGTGGGACCAACTGATGGTCGTTTGCGCAAACTCCCAGTTGTTTGAGAAGAGTTTGGACCCAATATGAGCAATTCAGCAAGTTAGGTCAAAATTATTAAAACATATGGGACCGGATATTTGCAAGCCTTAGGGGAGGCTTTGGTCGGTCAAGGAGACATGCCCGTGTCACCATAATGTTAGTATCTCAGTCCTGAGAGTTCGATATTTTCTGATGCGCGTTTGAGCAATATTTCGAGAAAATATGAAGGATTCAGGGTTTTGCTGAAACTAGGAAAAATTCATGAGATGATGAAAATAATTAATAAAATAAGGGATTGCAAGGTGTGGGACCGGCCATGGCTAGGGAATGGCCGGCCAGCTAGCAAGCTCAGTCCCGCAACACCTTTCCCAATTTTATATAATTTTATGTATTTTTCCTGATGTGAGAGAAATATCATGAAACTGAGGAATTTCATGAAGTTAGGGAATTTCCATGAGATCATGGAAATAATAATAAAATAATAGGGAGTCATAAAGTGTGGGACCGGTTATGGTCAAGGCATGACCGTCCGGCCAAAGGGCCCGTCTCAAGGCACTTTTCCCAATTTTATAATATTTTTCATGATTTTAGGGAAATATCATAAAACCAAGGAGTTTGTTGAAACCAAGGAATTTGTTGAAATCAAGGAGTTTTCATGAGATGAGGGAAACATAAAAAAAAATAATAAAGTAAGGGACGTGTGGGACCGGTTAGGGCATGACCGGCCGGCTAGGGGCCGGTCCCACGAATTTTCCCTAATTTTATATTATTTTTCACGGGTTTAGGGAAATATCATAAAATCAGGAAGTTTTCATGAAACGAAGGATATTTGCTCAAATGAAGAGATTTTCATGAAATCAAGGAAAATAATGATAATATGATAAAATGTAAAATTGAGCGTGGGACTGGCCACGACACGACCGGCTGGTCGGTGTGCCCAGTCCCCTAGCGCCTCAATTAATATTTTAATATTTACTATTTTCTTCATATTTTGCATAGGTTCATCATTCCTTCGTGTTCTGGAATGCTCGTTTGCGCATTCAGGTGCTCGTTTGTGCATTATTGCTGAGTACACTTGCACCATTTTAGTCGGGGCTTACTCGATAGTTGCTCAGATGCCGTACGTTGAATATTTATCACTAACCCATGGAATTCTGCTGGGAAGATCCACGAATTGAAGTAATGAAATATTATGAAGAACGTAGAATGTTTCTGAATATTCAGTTAATGAATTTAAAGATTAGAAATAATTATTTGATGGCTCTATACTAGCAGGCATGCTGTCTAGGAGCATTAATTATTAGAGGATTGGGTGATATGAGCTAGTTGAAGCGTCATATTTATTATGTATAGTATAGTCAGGGAAAACAAGTTGTTGCATCCTGAAGACGTTATCGCTCTATACTAGCAGGCAAGTTTTCTAGGAGCTGTCCAATCATAATGATTCTATACACATGTCTTTTATATAGTCAGGGAAAACATTGTTACATCCTGAAGACGTTATTGCTCTATACTAGCAAGGCAAGTTGTCTAGGAGTCGTCCAATCGTTCGATTCTATACAAAAGTAATTACTTAAATTGCTCAGTATTCATGAGATATGTCGTTGCCTCATTTGAGAGACTGCATATTCACGTATGCTCTGAGAGACAATATACTCAGTCAGAGATTCTTGTGGCATGAGCTTTCATGCTTCAATGAGATACATGAGCCTCAATACTCATCTGATTGCTGGATCAGGAGCATGTACAATTATGGTTTTACGATTTTAGCCTTTGTCGAAAATCCACCATCTACATTAAGTCCCCTGCTTAGTGAGGGACAGTCATGTTCCTCAATCAGCACTGGATGGTGATTTTTTAGTTATAGACGAAATAAGTAATTGAACTTAGTCGTAAGATAGAATGTTACCGGATTTTCAATTGTACGAGTGAACCATGGATTGAACGAAGATCCCAGTAGCATGACAGAGCATTGTCTAACGAGCGTAAATTGGTATAACATCGCTCTTTTTTTTTAATTTCTTTTCAGAAGTTGATAACTTGTTCATGAGTTGTTCATGTTAAAATTATATATACATATGCATGTATAGACATGAGTTTGTAAAAACCCTTGTTTTAGGAACAAACGTTCGTTCGATCGTTAGTTTAAGAAACTAGCAATAATCCCTAATGTAGGAGAGATTTTTTTTAAATATGTGAGATTTTAATAAACTCTCATTTCGTAGGTGGATGCTTGTACGAGTGAAAAAGTTTTTTTTTTTAATAGACGTGCGTCTGTTAGTAAAAAAATTGTCTTTGAGCTTTCGTGAAAAATTTATTTTCAATATGTAAGCTTTCACAAATTTTTGTAAATATACTCTCGAGAGAGCAAAAATATATATATATTTCAAATTTACATGAGTTTCACGTTTAAAAACGTATTTTTTGTAAAATTAATGTTTTGGTTTTGAACAATCGTTGAAATAATGTCTGTATGTGAGTTTTCACAATTGTAGAATGGACGTCTGTCCAATTTTTGAAAAACCAGTGGATGTTAAAATTCACGTGGGTTGTTCATGGTTTTATGAAAATGAAGTCATGATTTTGAATAATGATTCTTGCTCGTCTTTGCAGGTTTGAAGGAACGAGCAAGTTTTTCGAAATTCTGACGTTATAATCATTACAACTAGTGAAATTGTAAATAGGTAAGAGTTGGATTGTTACCGTTTTTGTTGCGTGTTTGGTATTGGTATATCCATGACTCCATGTCTTTCGCCTCAGATAGTGGTGACTTCTGGTTACAACCACCTTTCTGGCTTTTCCGGCGAACGCTCCAGAAATATCAAGTCAAAGATGAAGACTTCTGCGGATGTTCATGCCGAGGTGAATCAACCTTTCAGAGACGCTGGAAAGCTGGTACTTTGTATGTCTCTCGATCATCTGGGAGTCGTCCGTACTAAGACATATGTTTTCTTGGTATTAGCAAATGCGGAGAGAAAGCAGGGACGTGATGAAATATCACAGAAAATAGTTGAAGATGAAAAGCTCATATCTTATCAGTAGAAGCACCGCCGACTTCATCAAATGAGACTATCGGCGGAAGATGAAGTCAGGATTTGCGTTGATGGTGTAGATCCTGATTCAGATGTGGATGAACGAAGAATTTTTTCATAATTCGTCATCAGGAAA
Source organism: Papaver somniferum (assembly GCF_003573695.1). NCBI lineage: Eukaryota > Viridiplantae > Streptophyta > Magnoliopsida > Ranunculales > Papaveraceae > Papaver > Papaver somniferum. The sequence goes on from NC_039358.1 coordinate 23,171,049, forward strand.
TTCAGAAGTCGGTCTTTCAGTAAAACCATTGTAGAATCTTCGTCCGGTGTCGGATTTTCGCGGTCTACACATGGTTTTTCATCCTCAGAAAATTTCCAAGCTTAAGGAAAGAAGCTTTTAGAGTTTTGAGCATGTTTAGGGGCCGAAATAGACGAAACAGTAAACTTCCAGGAGATTTCCAGAAAATTTTCAACTGGCATGTAGTCCAATGTTTTGGACACATCTCTTTGCTCGTTTCTCCAATTGCTGTAAATTTTGGATATGTTGTAGAGGACATCCATACGAAGAGAATGGTATATGACCTATCCCTATATTCTTCAGAAATTTCTCGCATATCGCTTCTTTGTGCGGGACAGTGTAAAATCATCTCAGACGAGCTTGTTGTAAAACACTCTTGTTGTGTCTTTGGACCATTCGCTTGTGTCTTGAACGGTTGGTGAAGTATTTCAATGTCATTGATTCATTTGAGATCAGGACCCCTTGATTGATACATGAGAATGGTGCTTGCAGCCATCTTGCTTCTGTCAAACATCACTTCTCAAAACCTTGGTCATGGGACCATAACTGAGGTTGCTCTCAAGAGGGGGTGGTGTAATGACCATGGTTTCATGTCCCGGTGGTATAATTCCTTTTATGATGAATGATTAGCACATGAAAGTCTGGTGACACAGGTCTTGGACTGTGAAAATGATCGTCATGATCAGTGGACCGTCAGTCCCCAGTATTTTGTTAAATCTCTCCTTTTCGTTTTCTCTTCTTCTGGCAAGACTTGGATAGAGGACCCATGTATAAAAATTGATGTAAAGACCTAGGTGGTCGAAGTTGGATGTACCTTGATGAAGTACTTAGTGGAAATACCTGGTGGACACCGATCGATTGTGGAAGTTATGAATCCCGTCTAAAAATCGCTGCTTGCATGTTGTATGCTCTGGAAGATGTAGGAACCTCATACGACGTCGGAATTCGATGCTTGACCCCAAATTTTGAAGCTAAGAGACTGAGTTATCACATGAGAAAAGAATCACTCAATTTGGAGTTGTAGAGGTCAACCAACGAAGCGTGCACATTTGTAATTTGTAATCCCTACAAATTTTTCAGTTTTCGTAGACCTGACGGTAAATGCCATATTTTTCAGCTCGTATGTTTGGTTGAGGTTCCCTTTTGATATGTTGTAGAAGAGACATATACAAACATCTTTCGTTCAGGAATAATTGTCCCATTCCTCACCCATTGGTACGTTTTTCTAAACCCATGGCCTGAAGTGTGTTGTATCTCATTTGTAGAGGTGATGAGAACATCTTGTAGAAGACTTGGGATTGTGCCCTCCCATCGTGCAAGATTCGGAAAGACTTTCATATTTCATGCTTACACACCTTGATATGAATCATTAGTGCTTGGAGAAGTCCGCTTCGTGGAGCAATACTTCAGAGAATGGTTAATTGATGATGCCCTGTCATGAGGACGTTGCCCCTGAGACCGTCGTGGATGCTGGACCACGATAGAATTTTCTCCATAAATGCTTGTTGATGCCGATACTATGGTCGGAGTTGCTCCAGAGACCGAAAAGGCTAGATCCATGATTATCGACATAGTCTTTACTCCTTCATCCAGTGTGCCTTTACATTCACGAACTAATTGATGAGTTGAGCGTCCATAAGATGAGGGTGTAGGGTTTAACCCAAATTCTCCCGAACCTTTACTGTGAAGTGCCTTGTCAGGGAATCGATGTTGTTGCGGTAGATAGCAGCGCAAGTTTCCATTTTGGATGTGATCGGTGAAGAGAGGAAGTTCCTCGGTCGTGCAGGGCTTGTGATATGGAGAGGTTCCGTTGATGAAGTTTCATGGAATCACATCAGATTGAAAATTCCAATAAGATCAAGTCCCCAGTGTATGTTGAAGGAGTTTGTGTCATCCATGGATGAATGATGTTGCATCTGCTTCAGAAGTCTTATCATGGGATAATGAAGAATTAGCGATTGTAATTTAGTTACACTTTGATTGCGCTAGTGTTGAATCAGTGCGTCATCGTCGAGATATTTGTGTTGAAGCTAGATGTGTCGTTATAGGAGGTGTACTCTTTGATTGGGAGTACAATTTGAAGGCTTCTTAGATGCTTGAGCGTTGAAGCGTCATATCCCTTGAGCATGTCTTAGGTTTGATCGTTTAGGTCCCAACTATCTTCTGCTGATTCAGCATTCCTTTAGTCGCGGTAGTGGGATTCAACACTTGTGCAGACATCAGAGCTTTCTGGTTTTGTGGCACACATGAATACTCCTGCAAGGCTATGGAGAAATTCCCAAATTTTTCTTTTCTGTGCTTGAACATCATCTCAGTAATGAATGTCTCAGTGAGATGCTCGATTCGGAGAAATGACAGATTCAACCACTTGGTAAAATATTGCTGAAGTGAGATTACCCATCTTGCAATAGCAGAGATGCTAGAAAAATTGAGTCCCCATGCTAGAATAGCATGTGAGGAAATAAATGATATAGACATGGGAGGAATGAGACTTGCCTGAGTGTAGGATCTTTTGATGAATGTCTATGCATCTTTTGCAGGTTCTTTTTTCAACCACGTCAAAGTTCGAAATTCCTCCAAGTGCTTCGATGATGGAACGTCCTCCAAATCTTCTGGATCAGAACTTTCTTCGTTGGAGAGATATATAACCAAAGGCGCTTTGTAAGTACCAATCTTTTCAGCGTGGATCCACGCTCGTCTGAAGGACATGTCATATCATGGATCTTCCTGATTATGTGAAACTTGGTTTCTATCCAGGTTGAACTTATGTTCACTTTGAGAGTGATGTAGCTATAATTATTTCCGAGTTTTCCTTCAAGGTCTCTGATTGAGATGGGAGCATGAGTAGATTCTTGTCGAGTGATGCCTGTGGATCCGATGGTTTTCAGTGGAATGTTGTTGATGGTGGTGCCAGCATCGATCAACGTTCTTCCAAATTTGTTTCTTCTGAGATTGATTGTGGTAAGAAGTCCCCCCAGTCGTACATCTCTTAGTCTGTGGCTGGAGGCTCAAGAAGTATTTCCGGAATGGACTTCTTGACACGATGTGGTTCAGTGCCGTGAACATGTTCCTCTTTTGTGCCTTAGACAGATAGAGCAATTTCACAGATATGCTCGATCAACGATTGAACTGCTTATTTGAATGGTTGTTCAGAGAGTGTAAAGGTTCTGATTATGAGAGGATTCTTGTGTACTCCTTCAGTCCCCAGTTGAAGTTATTGTGGATCAACCTTCTCTTCGAAGATGTGCTTCCAAATATTGCAGTTACTTGTTGGATGATTGATGAACCTATGAAGGTGACGGTACCTAGGATTCTCCTTTTCTTCTTAAGTTGGTTCTCTCCTGATGAACGACAATTTGATTGCACCATCTTGAACCCAAACTTCCAGTAATTCGATCACTCCTTCATGAGAAGGCAGAAGTTTGATTTTGTCCGATCATTTCCCCGTTCGTTGATGCCGGGTCGAGGTTTGTGTATTTCAGGATTGGTATCTTTTCTTTGCGCCTTCAGATGATCCTGGGATATTAGAGAAGCGCTCTGATGTTGTATCTCGGCTTTTCTTTCATTCCTTTCAGCAACAACGTTTGTTGAAGGCTGGAGATTGTACTGATTGTTGACTAGGCGTCGGCTGCTCCGAGGTTCCTCGACCTTGCAGACTTTGCTCTCCAGTAAAGCAGGTGTAGTAGTCACTGACCGTTTGGATGCTTCATGAAGCTCTGAAAAAGTTTGGAACCAAATATTTTCCAGCAAGTCTTTGTAGACCGGGATCATTCCGTTGATGTATAAGTCCACCAGTTGCTTCTCTGTGACATTTGGATCATGACAGTCCAGGGCATGAACTCTGAACATTTTCACATAATCATTAGGATGTTCATTGCTCCTTTGCAACATCCTTCCAAAACCAGAGAGGGTGACTTTCCCTGAAACGAAGAAGTATTTTCTTTAGAAAGCATTAACCATTTCTCCCCAACTAGTGATACTTCCTGGTGCGATGTTGTTGTACCGAGTATATGCTCTGCCCTTCAGAAACTTTGAAAATTCCTTCAGACGGGGGACATGGTTGTGCTCATGTTTACCCAATGCCTCCAGAAACCGAGAAACATGTTCTCGAGCATTTCCCGTTCCATTATTGAGAGTGAATGTTGGAGAGGTATAACCTTTTGGCATAGGAATCCTTTGTGTAGCAGCGGGATATGGAGGTTGGTGGCGGTGAGCCGATGATGTCTTTTATTTTCTTTGAGTCTCCATAAAACGTTCCAGATCTTCATGAGTGATGAAATTCGATGGCTCTTTCACTGGCGGATTGTCTGCGGCTTCGTGGACTTCATCGTCACCCACAACATGAATTGGAGAGATTTCGGGATCAGCAGCCGAGGATGTTTCCTTGGATTTCCCTTTCTCTTTATCTGATTGACGCTGGGTCTGAGTTTGTTCAGGCGACAACTTGTCTGTAAGATTCTTGAGGTGAGTGCATAGCTCCTTTTGTGTTGTATCCATGTTCATTTGATTCTAGGCGAGAACTTCCTGAATCTTCATGAGATCAGTTATGGTAGATGGATCCCTTCTGATTTCCCCAGGAGACTGTCCGAAAAGAGGATTATTGATGGTGCCAATATCGTCGCTTGCAGAAGTGACCATTGGAGCAGCAGCGTTTGAAGGAGTAGCATTGGCATGTGGCGTGACATTGCTGGCCGGAGGAGCGGTATTAGCGGTACCACTGGAGCCTGCAACATTGAGAGGAGTAGTACTTGCAGTGGCAGTACCACTAGAACTTGCGATGTTAGAGTCGGGTGTTGAACCCGGATTGGTAACTGAACCAGACCTAAGACCGACCATCTTTGTGAGAATTGAGATTTCAACCGAGAGATTAATCTCCCACTGTGGTCGCCAATCTGTAGATGGGGAAAATAGATTTGCTGGTTTTTACGGAATTGAGGAGACTACCGTGCGAAGACTCCTTGAACCGAGCGAAATGTTGAACCTCACACAGATGCACTGCAAGAAGGGACTGCTTTAAGTTCGAGAGATCAATCGGTAGGACTCCATCCTAAACCAAGACAATGGTCGTTCCAGAGTCAATTCTGTCACAAGAGAGGATAGGTTGATATATAGGAGGGAAGCTGAGAAATGTGTGGGATCAATGATGATCTAAGGTTGTAGGTGTGTCGTGTGTTCTGCATAGGAAAGTTCTGAATGATTGAATTTACTCAGTTGAGAGTGATTGCTCAGACGGTGAGTTCGTGTAGATGAAAGATTGTTTGTATGAACTTGTCGAGAAATTCTTGTGTAGACGAATGTTGTCCCTTTCAATCATGATTCAGAGGCCTTTTATATTGTTGAATTGAAAACACCATGATCCCATGAAGTATGGCAGTTGCTGGAGTCAAAGAGTGGGGAAGTGGGAAACCATGTTAAAACCAGTTGCTCAGAGTGCGGAGACTTGGTTAATTTTCCACCCACTACTTTGCTAACTCCTCCAAATTATTGCACGACTTGCTCACATTCTCGTCGAGTGTATGCACACACGTTCCGTAGACCGCCAGACCAAAACCCTAGTTAATATCCCCCATGTGATACGATTGACATCTCGCGATTGTGGAGTCAGTTGCTGACTTTATGGGAAGATGAGTCCTTGTATTGTTGAGTTGAACGTGATTTGCAAATGTTTTGAGACTCATGAACTGAACATGTCTGTTGAGACAAAGGTTTCATTGTCGAATAAATGTTGATAACCTAAGACGAGCAAACTGTGATGCTGAATTGTTGAATATTGATAGTTGAACCAATATTCCTTAGTCTGAGAAAATAGTGCTAGTCTGAGCAAATACTGCTCATCTGAGCAAATGTTGCTCATCTGATGAATTGTTGGTGGCAGGACCAAATAAAATATTTATTTAAAATACTGGCGGCTAGGCCGAGCATAATAATAAAGGTGTAGATCACAGGATCAACATAAAATTATTAGTGTTTGCATCTGCTCAGAATTATGTTGTTGCAGAGCTCTGGATTCGAAACCCTAATTTTGATCAATTGATGATTTATTGACAATCGATCACACAGTGAAGGAGGGACCGGATATACGGGATGATGAGTCGACCATTTAACGCCCAGATGCTCAGATGAGTAAAATACCAAAGTCTCCTGAAGACCAGTTGGTGAAAGGATGATTAAATGCTGGTTTAATCATTTTTTATAATAATGCTCGTGTGAGTGTTAGGTAGTAAAACCTGATTATGGAGAGATGAGGGACCAACCAAGAGGTCATGGAACCGGCTCTTGGTGGTCGTGGGACCAGCTGATGGTCGTTTGAGCAAACTCCCAGTTGTTTGAGAAGAGTTTGGACCCAATATGAGCAATTGAGAAAATTAGGTCAAAATTATTAAAACATATGGGACCGGCTATTTGCAAGCCTTAAGGCCGACCTTGGTCGGTAAAGGAGATATGCCTGTGTCACCATAATGTCAGCGTCTCAGTACTGAGAGTTTCGATATTTTCTAATGCGCGTTTGAGCAATATTTCGAGAAAATATGAAGGATTCAGGGTTTTGCTGAAACTAGGAAAAATTCATGAGATGATGAAAATAATTAATAAAATAAGGGATCGCAAGGTGTGGGACCGGCCATGGCTAGGGCATGGTCGTCCAACTAGCAAGCTCAGTCCCGCAACACCTTTCCCAATTTTATATAATTTTATGTATTTTTCTAGATGTGAGAGAAATATCATGAAACTGAGGAATTTCATGAAGTTAGGGAATTTCCATGAGATCATGGAAATAATAATAAAATAATAGGGACTCATGAAGTGTGGGACCGGCTATGGCCAAGGCATGGCCGGCCGGCCAAAGGGCCCGTCCTAAGGCACTTTTCCCAATTTTATAATATTTTTCATGATTTTAGGGAAATATCATAAAACCAAGGAGTTTGTTGAAACCAAGGAATTTGTTGAAATCAAGGAGTTTCCATGGGATGAGGGAAACATAAAAAGTAATAATAATAAAGTAAGGGACGTGTGGGATGATAAAAAAAAATTTATGTCTAATATGATCTCAATTTATATATTTTTAGTGCTCGATTTTGTACTTATTTTGGTTATTTTATGTCTTTATAGGTATTTTGGAGAAATAAGCTTTTGCGGCGAAATTGGCTCGAAAAGCGGTTTTTGTGCTCGTGGGAGAAAATTACTATACGGACTCTCACTTTGGATAAGGCGTAACCCATTTCGGGCATGTGCTAAAGGGACACCAGAACTAGATAGGGGGAGGTCATCTTCTTCAAAATTCAAATGCAAAAAATGGCGGGAAAAAGTTACAACAGTTCTGGCAGATTTAGGGTTGGATTATTGGACGTGTTTTAGTGAGATTCAATGGCCTATTTTCATGGGATGGACGTGATATGGATATACAATGCTAATATGGGTGATTTCATGGGCTGAATTTGGCTAGAATAGCCGGAAAAAGGAAATCAAGGTTAAGTTAAACACGGGTCCCTGTTTGGAGCAATTTTTGGAATTCTAGGGAGATTAAAGTGCTACAAAACTTCCCAAAGATTGGTATCTATCTAAGGAAGAGTTTGAGATAAGTTTGGAATCCCAGAAACGCGTGAAACAATTTTTAGAAGAGATTATTCCCGTGACTGCCAAGAAACAAAAAAAAAAAAATTTAATTCAATTCGGGAGGTTTCTGAGTGATATAAAAGGATGGGTCGAGTCCCATAAATCAGAATCGAGGTCTGTCGAGAGTTTGGGGTCGAGAGGAGAGCTCAGGAGGCGAGAATCAGAGATTACAGGAAGCCTGCCTCCACTGCTGCTGCTGAAGAACAAGCGTTGCAGAACGATGAACAGCGTCTCAAATTCGCAACACTCCTACAGTGTTCTCTCTGTAACAGCTGAACAGACACATTTATCTTCAGTTAGCCACACCTCCTGTAACAGTGAACTCTGTAACGCCAGTATGTCATTGCATATTCACTGAATCATATCATCTCTTCAATAAAAACAACTTTTGAGCCATGATTTATTATTTTGAGCCTGTTTTTGATATGAGAAGCTAAACCCCAACACTGGGATGACGGAGGAAGCCCTATTTCACGCATGTGGTAATTCTAATAATTATTTTATGACTATTTGCATTGATTTTTAATCGATTTATGATTTTTATTGAATGGGTGTGATTTCGTTTGATGGTGTATGCTTGGTCTATGTATTTTTGATACATCATGCTTTTGATTTACAATCATTGCTTTTCAAGAATCTACTTTTTGGCAAAGAATAAGAGTCCATATTTTTAATATTTGATCTATAATTGATTGGAATTATTATTTGAATCACATGAATGGAATTTGGTGGAATCTTGAGTCTCAGTACCTCTTGATATTGTGACAACTTTATTGTATATATTTTATTAAGTCTGAAATCGAATCTTACAAGTCCGAGTTTTAACGATACTCTACTTACCACTTTCAAAACTACATCAATTTTTTGCTCCGCCGACGCGGATTGGTATTAGGTTTTAGATTTATTTTATTTCTTTCAGAATTTTTGTTCTCTTTTACGCCTTTGGTATTTTTTGATTCTTTTCATACTTCGAGCGAAGCTACAAGGAAAGAAAAAGTGCTATAAAAGGAAAGCATCGCCAAAGAAGGAAAGAAAAGAGGAATCCGAAAGGAGTGAAGAAGAATATTGTATATAGTTATTTTGTTTTATTTTTTGAAACTGTAAATAGGGTTTTAGTTTTTGTAATTTTTCTTTTTATTTTTGGACACTTTTTGGACTTTATTTTTGGACTGGACATTATTTTTTAAAACCCTACGGAAGGGTTAAGATTAAATATAAACTGTTTGCAAGGAAGGACGACAGTTACGATACTGTCTCGGCCCCTCGGGTTCGTACACTGACATCGGAGTTGGTAGCCGGAGTCGACTTCAACGGTTCATCGCCCGTCTGGTACGGGAGGTAAGACTCTATCCACCCACGAATCCCCTGTCAGTGGGTTTTATTTTGTGTGACAACTCACACCCCTGCAATAGAATGTCGAACTGGTATTACGATAGCCAATACAACGAATATCCGACTGAGTTTCAAAATGGACGTTACTACTTTGACCATAATGTGAATAGTGGTTGGGAACATCAGCCTTTTCAAGGTTATGGCTCATACCTTGATGAGCCCAATTACTATCCACACACGCACCGGTCATACGAGCAAAATTCTTATATTTCTCCTTTAGAAGAGTCCCTCAGGAAATTAGAGGAGTCGACACGTAAGTTCGCTGAGATGAATAACTTAGTTTATGACGAAAGAGAACTTTCTATAGAGGAATCCTTCAAGCTGATAGCTGAGACGAACGAAATAATTGCTCGAATAATCTTAATTTCCAATACAGTGTTTCCAATAATACCCTTGAAACTGAGGATAGTGATTTTCATAATCAAGATGACGAGGATAAAATTGGTAACACTACTTGTTTATATGAGGTTCAACCATTTTCATGTTATTATAATGATGATTATGATGAGGATAGTGTTGATGAAGAATTTTAAATAAGCAGGCATAGCGATCAGGAATTTGTTACTCCAGTTGAGCTTAATAATAATATTATTTCTAGTTCAAATCCAAATAATTTTAATAATTATTCACCTATTCAAAAGGACGAGGATTTGATTAGAGATACTCCCGTTTTAGACGATGTAGTATTTCCTTATGATTACGAAGCCAACGATGGTTTAGAGGAACGAGTTTTTTCTGAGAATATTGTTTTAGAGTCTAGCGATTTAGAAACATTAGTCTTAGACAAAGAAAGTGAACTCGTAGAGATGAGTGAGGATGAACCATACTTAGAAGAATCAATTGACCATTTTCAGGAATCTAATGACCTTGAAATTAGGGAAGTTGTGACTAGTCTTTCTAGAGACACTGAAAACTCTAAGTTTGGGGGTGATTATCATTCTCCATGTGCTTTAACTATTAGAAAGGTCCCTCACTTGGGACTTGACATATGTGCCTCAACCATTTTACAAGATTATCTTCACACACGTTTTCCTGAACCTAGTGATGTCCATAAGGAAGTTCAGATGTTAGAAACCCATCCTCTGGTTGATGAGGTTAGACCAGGCTATGATACCAAGATCGACTTTGTTTTCCCACCAAATATTTTTCAACCAATTGTGGGAACGTATAAATTTCAAATGTGTCAATTATTTAGTTTAGAGACTAAACCTAATTACTTTAAGAGATTAGGGTCGATACATTTGCTTAAGATAGACCACCACTCTCATTGTGGTCAGCTGTGTGAGTCAAAACTGATTGACTTTAAGGATCCTCAATTATTCAGGTTATTATTATGTGCTTTTAAATTTTTACTTGAGTTTCTTCAGACTCTAATACCTGAACCGGATCTTAGCTTTGAGGAATTCCAACCCATGAAAATATCTTATTTGGACCCAGTTATAGAACCTGAACCTGAACCACAGCTAGATGTAGTTGTCTTAAACAGGAAACTAGACAAGGGTGCGCTTTATTTGTTAATTTTCTTGGCAGGTTGCAGATTCCTTTTATTTGTGATAGCTCTATTTGGTTTTGATGACCCACAGAAATTTCGGTTATTACTTTATTCTATGAGGTGACTAATCCTTTCTTAGTCTGGCCGAAGACTTTAAACTTAGCACTTCTTGGGAGGTAACCCAACATTCATGCGACATGGTAATATCTTTCCTTATCTCTTTTGCTTCAAATGGTAACAGTTTCTCCTTGTTCATGCTTTTAATTTCATCTTTAGAACATTGAGGACAATGTTAGATTTAAGTTTGGGGGTATGGGAGGAACTTTTTAGTTGCAGTATGAATAAATAAACTCCAGAGCTTAGAAATTTATGCCTATTTAGGATTGCACTAACCAATCTAAGTGGATGGAAGCATTTTGGTTGTAGGAGTTGAGGAACCAATCTGATTAGATGGCAACATCTAGAAGAGTCTATTCATAAAAGCACAGAGCTCAGGTGTTAGAAATAACATGATAGTTTCACCATATCTCGTTGAGTCTTTTTCACTTCTATTTTTATTTTGTTTTGTTTTTAAACTATGTTTCTCTAAGTGATAGGTGGGGCCCACGATTCAAGTTGTTACCAATGCTAGGGTGAATTAGAGTGATTGAGATACCATGAAAAAAAAATGGTAGTTACCAAAAAGTTGAAAAAAAAGAATAAAAAAATTGAGACCAGACCATTTGACCAAAAGGAATAAATTCAATAAAGTCGACCACTGGTACCCTTGTATATGCCAGTTGTGTTGACCTAGAGTTAGGTTATCGACCATTGGTTCCCTTATATATGCCAGTGTGTTGATATTAGTCAGACTAGTATCTCAATCTATTAGGATAGGTTCATTTTGGCGGAGACCTTCAGACAGATATGGGAAACGCCGTTCACTTAGTAAACATCAAAACCATCTACGTTTTTCTATATCCATCTCTTAATCTATCCATGTGATTAGTTTTGACTCCGGATATTGATGTCCATAGTGCGACTATCTGAATAGAGCTCTGTCACTTATTATGAATTTTAGTATGCTTGAGTGCAAACTCGTGTACAACAATTGGAATTTCGCATCAGGGTACTTCCTCCTGTAGTCAATAAGTATGCCAACCAAGGAGATTCTTTAGTGCCTTTCAAGGTTCTGTATAGATAGCTAGGGTCTGGAGTATAAAGGTTTTGTGGGTATATCTCTTGTAAGCCCTCCTGAGACTATAACTCGGCCACTAGGGCCACCTAGGGGTTTAAAGGCTTGTTGCATACGCTAAATGCAATCGACGGTGCCTGCGTTAGTGAGTTAGGATTTAATTTTTGCTCGAGGACTAGCAAATAATAAGTTTGGGGGTATTTGATAAATACATTTTTGTGTCTAATATGATCTCAATTGTATATATTTTTAGTGCTCGATTTTGTACTTATTTTGGTTATTTTATATCTTTATAGGTATTTTGGAGAAATAAGCTTTTGCGGCGAAATTGGCTCGAAAAGCGGTTTTTGAGATCGTGGGAGAAAATTACTATACGGACTATCACCTTGGATAAGGGGTAACCCATTTCGGGCATGTGCTAAAGGGACACCAGAACTGGATAGGGGGAGGTCATCTTCTTCAAAATTCAAATGCAAATAATGGCGGGAAAAAGTTACAACAGTTCTGGCAGATTAGGGTTGGATTATTGGACGTGTTTTAATGAGATTCAATGGCCTATTTTCATGGGATGGACGTGATATGGATATAGAATGCTAATATGGGTGATTTCATCGGCTGAATTTGGCTAGAATAGCCGGAAAAAGGAAATCAAGGTTAAGTTACACACGGGTCCCTGTTTGGAGCTATTTTTGGAATTCTAAGGAGATTAAAGTGCTACAAAACTTCCCAAAGATTGGTATCTAAGGAAGAGTTTGATATAAGTTTGGAATCCCAGAAACGCGTGAAACAATTTTTAGAAGAGATTATTGCCGTGACTGCCAAGAAACAAAAAAAGGAATTTAATTCAATTCGGGAGGTTTCTGAGTGATATAAAAGGATGGGTCGAGTCCCATAAATCAGAATCGAGGTCTGTCGAGAGTTTGGGGTCGAGAGGAGAGCTCAGGAGGCGAGAATCAGAGATTACACGAAGCCTGTCTCTGCTGCTGCTGAAGAAGAACAAGCGTTGCAGAACGAAGAACAACGTCTCAAATTCGCAACACTCCTACAGTGTTCTCTCTGTAACAGTTGAACAACCACATTTATCTTCAGTTAGCCACACCTCATGTAACAGTGAACTCTGTAACGCCAGTACGTCGTTGCATATTCACTGAATCATATCATCTCTTCAATAAAAACAACTTTTGAGCCATGATTTATTCTTTTGAGCCTGTTTTTGATATGAGAAGCTAAACCCCAACACTGGGATGACGGAGGAAGCCCTATTTCACGCATGTGGTAATTCTAATAATTCTTTTATGACTATTTGCATTGATTTTTAATCGATTTATGATTTTTATTGAATGGGTGTGATTTCGTTTGATGGTTTATGCTTGGTCTATGTATTTTTGATACATCATGTTTTTGATTTACAATCATTGCTTTTCAAAAATCTACTTTTTGGCAAAGAATAAGAGTCCATATTTTTAATATTTGATCTATAATTGATTGGAATTATTATTTGAATCACATGAATGGAATTTGGTGGAATCCTGAGTCTCAGTACCTCTCGATACTGTGACAACTTTATTGTATATATATTTTATTAAGTCTGAAATCGAATCTTACAAGTCCGAGTTTGAAGGATACTCTACTTACCACTTTCAAAAATACATCATGGGACCGGCTAGGGCATGACAGGCCGGCTAGGGGCCAGTCCCATGACTTTTTCCTAATTTTATATTATTTTTCACGGGTTTAAGAAAATATCATGAAATCAGGAAGTTTTCATGAAACGAAGGATATTTGCTCAAATGAAGAGATTTTCATGAAATCAAGGAAAATAATGAAAATATGATAAAATGTAAAATTGAGCGTGGGACTGGCCACGGCACGACTGGCCGGCCGGTGGGGACAGTCCCCAAGCGCCTCAATTAATATTTTAATATTTATTATTTTCTTCCTATTTTGCATAGGTTCATCATTCCTTCGTGTTTTGAAATGCTCGTTTGCGCATTCAGGTGCTCGTTTGTGCATTATTGCTGAGTACACTTGCACCATTTTAGTCGGGGCTTACTCGATAGTTGCTCAGATGCCCGTACGTTGAATATTTATTACTAACCCATGGAATTCTGCTGGGAAGATCCACGAATTGAAGTAATAAAATATTATGAAGAACGTATAATGTTTCCAAATATTCAGTTAATGAATTTAAAGATTAGAAATAATTAATTGATGGCTTTATACTAGCAGGCATGTTGTATAGGAGCATTAATTATTAGAGGATTGAGTGATATGAGCTAGTTGAAGCGTCATATTTATTATGTATAGTATAGTCAGGGAAAACACGTTGTTGCATCCTGAAGACGTTGTCGCTCTATACTAGCAGGCAAGCTGTTTAGGAGCCGTCCAATCATAATGATTCTATACACATGTCTTTTATATAGTCAGGGAAAACATTGTTACATCCTGAAGACGTTATTGCTCTATACTAGCAAGGCAAGTTGTCTAGGAGTCGTCCAATCGTTCGATTCTATACAAAAGTAATTACTTAAATTGCTCAGTATTCATGAGATATGTCGTTGCCTCATTTGAGAGACTGCATATTCACGTATGCTCTGAGAGACAATATACTCAGTCAGAGATTCTTGTGGCATGAGCTTTCATGCTTCAATGAGATATATGAGCCTCAATACTCATCTAATTGCTGGATCAGGAGCATGTACAATTATGGTTTTACGATTTTAGCCTTTGTCGAAAATCCACCATCTACAGGGATGTAACCTAAAATCACAAACATGTTATTTGATTAATGCATTGATTTTTTATTCACCTTCTTATTTATCGTTCAAGTTTTACTAAGTATAATAATTATATGATTTTGTTCATGTAATATGGTGAGTTATTTTGCATGTTTAAGTCGCGAATTAAATATCATAATAACTTATCTATCACTAATTAGAAGTCTTAGGTAATTTTATCAAGATTATAATAATTAGTAGTAATTTGTGATCACTAGCGGTGTGAATCGTGAAGGAAGTCACAAGTAAAACGTGGCATAGGTTGAATATACCACGATTGTGTTTGTATTGCCTTTGAATAACCCGTCTCATAGATTTTAAAGCTTTCCTCGAGTTGAATCTTCTAGCGATAAGCATTAGGTTATTTGTTGGAAAAGAGTTCATATAATTGAGATTGCATTATTTGTTGATTTTTGGAGACGTAACGAAGTATATACACCGATTGGGGATACTTTATGGTTATTGGTGAATGATTGTGTGAATGATGCTTGATTGATTAACATGTGTGGTGATGGACGGCGAATTCCTTAACCAGCTTTTTCCTCTGATATTTTCTTAAACACTTTTATCTTTTGTTTTTAATTTAAATTACTTAAGTTTTCAAATACGAATAGCAACTCATATCTCCCTGTGGAACGAGTTTGTTCTTATAACTATACTATTATTTTTAATTGTGCAGTGAAATAACTTAAATTATTTTTGCTTGGCTTACAACCGACCATAAAGCCGTTTTTTCTTTGGGTGCTAATAGTTCTCCAGGACCGGATGGTTTTGCTGGATTTTTCTATAGACACTGTTGGGATATTATTAGTTCTGATTTGGTGAAGGCTATCATTTTTTGTTGGGAACATAAGCATATTCCCCATGGAGTCAATTCCAGCCTTCTTATGCTGCTGCCAAAGGTAAGAGGAGTTAATACTCTATCCAACTTTCGTCTGATAGGATTAAGCAATTTTTTCTTCAAGATTTTTACCAAAATCTTGGCAACAAGATTAGGTACTGTTTTGGGTAACTTGGTTTCTGAGGAACATGTTGCTTTTATCAAGGGAAGAAATATTCATGAAAATATTAGTTTGGCGTCTGAGATGGTTAATGAGCTGCAAATCAAGCGGAAAGATGGTAATGTGGGGCTAAAACTTGATATTACTCAGGCTTTTGACACTGTTAGCTGGAAGTTTATCATGGAGGTCTTTAGAAGGTATGGGTTTTCTGAAGGTTGGTGTACTTGGATTCTTCATATTCTTCAGTCGGCAAGGATTTCGGTTCTCTTCAACGGTAGTCCGGAGGGATTCTTCAAGATTGATAGGGGTCTTCGTCAGGGTGATCCTCTCTCACCCTTAAGTTTTGTCTTAATTGAGGATGTATTGAGCAGAAACATTGCTAAGTTTTTTAGAGATCGAAAAATGACTCACATGGTTACTAGGAAAGGCATCTCTCCAACCCATTTATTTTTTGCTGACGACATTATGATATTTTGTAAAGGTAACATGAAAGTCTGCAAAATTTAGTTGATTTGTTGGGGTCCTATCAACGTGCTTCTGGGCAGACGGTTATTAGGCAAAAGAGCAAGTTGTATTATGGAGGGGGTTCTTTGTCTAGGCGAACATCTATTTCTAATTTTCTTGTTATGGAAGTTGTTTCCTTCCCAGATAGGTATTTAGGTGTTAAAATAATGCCAGGGACGGTGCGGTATCATCATATTAGTAACGTGGTAGAGAAGATAAAAGAGCAGCTCTCAGGTTGGAAGGGGAAATATTTATCTTTTCAAGACAGAGTAGTTCTTGTAACTGTGATAGCTAGCTACTCGATTCACAATATGGCAGTTTATCATTGGACGAAAAAATTTGTTCATCAATTTGAAGTTGCTATACGCAACTTTATTTGGACTGAAGATTCAAGTGTGCAAAGATCTTTTACAGTGGCGTATGACAAAATTTGTGTTCCGTATGAAGAGGGTGGCCTGGAATCTCGAGCATGATTTCAATTAATAAAGCTTTGTTAATGAATCTTTGGTGGAATATGAAAACTTCAAAGAAGAATTGGGAGAAATTCTTCAGGGCTAGGTATTTTAGCCGTAATGGTCAGCTGCGCAAGTACATTAAGTCCTCCATTCTTCCGGGGATCAAATGGGTCTATAATGAAGTTGAAAAAAAATGTTCCTGTGCTCATAGGTGATGGCAGGGTAACGTCACTATATTTTGATGCTTGGTGTTCAGATGCGTCTATTGCTGATGTTCTAAACAACCCAAACTTGGATCGTTCGGTGCTGGTTAGTGATATATTAGTCAATGGTAATTGGGATTTAACAGATCCTTGTATTTCTAATATGCTTGCTGCAGGTGTTGATGTGAATAATCTTCCAAGCCAATGGGAGGAGATGAATACATAGTTTGGAAACCATCTTACAAAGGTGATTTCACGGTAAAATCTGCCAAAGATCTGGTGCGAGTAAGATATACGAAGTTGGAGGGTGCTAATCTGATTTGGAGGCCAGCAATACATCCGTCCCTTGCTGCTCAAAATTGGAAATTTTTGCGTGTTGCGTGTGCTAGTCTTGACAAGGTTAAGAGCAATTCGAAATTCCAGTTGTGAATAGGTGTTGTTTGTGCAAGTTGGAAGAAGAGTCTCTCGAGCATATCTTATGGTCTTGTAGTTTTGCTATGAAAGCTTGGAGTTGGATTGAGGGTGTGTTTGGCATCAAAATGCATCAAAATGTGACAACATTGTACAAGGCAGCCAAAGGCATGAGTAGAATGGTTAAATATTTATGGTTATTATCTATTTAGTTGTCCGTTCTGAATTTTGGATGATGAGAAACAACTTTATTTATAATAACAACAAGTTAGCTGGATTTTCTTTCAAAAGAGAGTATTTAATCAAGTTCATGATTACTCAAGAAGATTGAAGGGTTTTATGTGCAACAATGTTCAGGAGTTGAATATTCTGAATTTTTTCAGAGTTATTCATAGGAAAATTAAACAGATTGAACCGGTGTAGTGTTTTTGGGAGCCTCCAGAAGTGGATGAATTGATGCTTTGCTACGATGGGGCCTCTAGGGGTAATCCGGGTTTGGCAGGTGGTGGTGTGGAGGAGAGATACTTCTTCTAGTGTTCTTGGCTCTATGAGCATAGGCTTTGGGACAACAACAAACTATCTTGCAGAAGTTTTTGTGGTTATTGTTGGGCTGGAATGAGCTATGAAATTTGATATACAACGTGTTTGTATTCGTACTGATAGTATGGAAGCAATGCAAGCTTTCTCGGGTAGTATTTCTAATGTTCCTTGGTTTATTAGATCAAGATGGGTGGCTGTTAAGCAGAATTATACAAGAATTAGGTTTGTGCATTCTTTTAGAGAAACCAATTTTTCAGCGGACACTATGGCTAAGAGAGGTTGCTTTTTGCAAGAGGAGGAGGGAATGAACTATGATGGAAGACCTGTTTTTCTTCATTTAATTGAATTACCTAATGTATCTTATTTTTGTTTTAAATAGTGTGTAAGTTTTTGGGGTTTTCTGCCTCTTTTCTTGCAAACTAGTTGTATTCTTACGATATTTATTAATACAATTTTGGACTTACCAAAAAAAAAATGCTCGGTCGAACTCGCAAGCGTTGCTATCTCAAGCTTGTTTTTCAAGTTTAGTTGCCAAAACTATAAGTCTTGATTTCCAGTCTACTTATAGCTATGTCTCGGATTAGGATAGAATGTGTAGTTGAGCTTTAGACTTCACGGCGTTCATCGATTGAAGACGAAAAACTACTAAGGGGATATTGTAGTCAACAAAAGGTATGTGGAGACTGGAACTAATCTATCACTCAGAAGTCTATTTCTATTTTATCTCCTATCGAGACAAAAATCGTATAGATATATAGACTTTACTTTATACACATTTGATATTTCGAGCTGAGTTTAACTCGCTTACATATTTCTCTAAATATGTGTGGGTAATCTTTCGCTTTAACCAAGTTCATCTTTATTCTTGATGAAAGTCAAAAGATGATCATGTGAAAATCTCCTGGTAACATCTTACATGATTTGTGTGAGACGGTCATTTGATGTTGACTCGGAATTTTTCGTATTGATCTATTGATCACTTGAAAATTGCTTTGAAGCTAATAGTTTGTGTGAAACATCTATTCCCGTCTTCCAAGAATGTTTCAATGATTAACATGGAGTTTAGAACGATTAACCATTGATTGGATATAACACAATATGCGTACTTGTATGCTAACTGTTGCAAGTTATTCCAAGGCCGGGAACCATAGTATGCATACCCGTATGCGTACTGGTTTGATAGTTGAAGTTAGGGAACTTAGTATGCACACCCGTATGCGTACCGGCTTAAAAGTTCAAGTCTGGGAATTCAACTAAGTTTGGTCATGTACGACAGTATCCGTACTCGTTCGCATACTGGCGAACCCAGACTAATTCCGTCTACTTAGGTATGCATACCCGTTTGCATACTTGAGTGGGTTAAGTTCTAAAATCGGTTTGTTCATAAACAAATAAATTGATATAATAAGGAATGCAATCTTTTTCAAACCATGGCTATAATGTTCATGAATTCATTCGAGTGAATCAAAGTCGATTTTGCTTCAATTGTGTCTTGTATACTTCTATGAGAATATAAAAAATTGAACAACTCTAGAACTAGTTTCATTTGAGTCATTTGAAATAATTGTGTTTAAGATGAACAAGGTTGATATAAAAGTGTTCATATGGCTAACTTCGGTTAACTATTGTTCATCGAACCATGTGTACACGTTTAGGTACGGTTACTCATATCTAAATGAATGTATATTTCATTTGTGTGTAACAAGCTAA
Organism: Papaver somniferum; assembly: GCF_003573695.1. Taxonomy (NCBI): domain Eukaryota; kingdom Viridiplantae; phylum Streptophyta; class Magnoliopsida; order Ranunculales; family Papaveraceae; genus Papaver; species Papaver somniferum. The sequence goes on from NC_039358.1 coordinate 23,190,337, forward strand.
GTTCGATCTAACAGTTGAAAGATATTAGCTTGACTCTAATTAGGTTTTCATCTAACAGTGAATATTGAATGCTTTGTAACCAAGGTAGCATTGATTTCAAACCCTAATTTGAAGACTATATAAGGGAGAACTTTAGCAACTAGGAAACCTAATCCCCACACCTCATGTGTAATACTAGTTGTGACTAGAGTCGATTCTCCTTTAACCTAGGTTTTTCTTAAAACCATTACAGGTTAACGACTTAAAGACTTCATTGGGATTCTGAAGCCATACCCAATTTTTTTCTCTGTAGTTGTGTGTTCTGATCTTACTTTGTTCTACCGTATTGAGTACTATCTTCTCTAAGATTTGCTCGAGATTTAACCTCCGATAGGTAAGATAAAAAGTATTCACAAACGTCTTCGTCTCATCTTTTGTGATTCCACAATATCTTGTTTCGCTATTATACGATTAAGATTATTGTGAGGTGATTGATATTACTAGGTTGTTCTTCGGGAATTTAAGTCCGATGTATCAATTGGTTCATGTTCACCTTGATTTATCAAAAGACGGAACAAAAACTCGTAGGTATTTCTGTGGGAGAGATTTATCTATTCAGTAGAGTTTTCTGTGTGAGACATATTTGTTTATCAAGTCTCGACTTTGGGTCATAGCAACTCTAAGTTGTGGGTGAGATCAGCTAAGGGAATCAAGTGCGCATAATCCGGCGTGGTTCAATAGGCGTAAGGAACGAGACTGTAACTTAATCAGTGTGAGATTGGTTAGGGCTCAACTACATTCCATTCCGAAGTTAACTTGTAGTATGCTAGAGTTTGTAGCGGCTTAATACAATGTGGTGTTCAAATCTCGACTAGGTCCCGGGATTTTTCTGCATTTGCGGTTTCTTCGTTAACAAAATTTCTGGTGACTGTGTTATTTCTTTTCCGTATTATATTTTTATATAATTGAAATATCATAGGTTGTGCGTAGTTCAATCAATTGGTGAATCCAACCTTTGGTTGTTGATTGAAATTGATTGACACTTGAATATTGGTCTTTGGTACCATTCAAGTTATTTCTCCTATTAATCCGGCTCACAGATTTCTGTCTGTTCGATTGCAGATTGATTTGAGAAATTGAGATATAACTCTTGGATGTATTTTCCTTGATTGAGTCTGACTGTCTAGTTGATTCTCTTGGAAATATATTGGAGTTAGTCTATACAGATTGCCTAAACGAAATATTGGGTGTGGTTGTTAGACCCCCGGTTTTTTCAGATATGTTTAAAGAAATCGTAAACTGAGGTTGGAAAACTATCAGTTTGGTCGTCTCCAAAACACCTTAGATTTAATTTTGAAAGGTGTGACTGATATGGGGATGTCTAAACCACTTGGAGTGAAAACACATTCAAATAAATTTTCTTCCAGGAATGTCAGTTATGCTTGGTCCACGAATATTCGAACAAGTCAAAAAGGTAGTCTGCAAAATCGGTTAAAGAAGAACTTAGAAAATCTGTCACAAATACGGGTTCGTACGGATACTCATACGGTTCCTAACAAAATTGGTGTTTTCATCAATGAAACGATTCAACTAGCTAACATGAATTTGATCATTACGGGATAAAAAGATCTTATTGATAAACTGTCATCATCTTCCAGACAATCAGCCTCAGGTAAGGATTCTAATCTTGTCTCTTTCCGTGATGATAGTAATTTCTATGATCACTTTTCCTGTCCAAAAAGAATTTTATCAGCAAAAGGAATAGGTAAAAACAAGGGTAAGTTTAACATAATCCCTACGGTGAGAGTTCGGCTCACCCTTGTGCAAACTAGTCACAATTCTTGGAACCTTAGCCATAAAAATCTTGTTGGATAAGGAACTGTTATGTGACAGGTGTACTATTTGTCAAATAGTGCTATGAGTGATGAGCTATAATCTTTTTCATATTGCAGTCTTTACGTATTTCTATGATCATTCCTATCTAACAAGATTGCTAAAATTTTATGTTGAGCCAAGCTCCAGAAAAGATAAGCATTCAATGTTTTTACTTTCATGAATGTTAATACTCCTGTGCTCTAACCTCATTTGTTTATTGAGCTAAGAATTATTTTATGGGTTATTTGGTTTTTGGTACTCAGTTTTTGACCAAAACCTGGATTTGGTCTAACATTTGTCCAACCTTTACGTGTGGTCTAAAGACCAACGTTGATCCGCGTTGACTGTGTCAAGTAATGACGTGTTTTATTTATGTCAACTAAATAGCTAATTAGAGCATCTCCAATAGTGGGTCGAAAAAATCCTCCATTTACGGGGCTTTTTTTTTTATAATTTGGTCCAAATAAGACCTTTGTCTTGAAACTCATCTCCAGTGGTTAAGATTATACCATGCATTTTAGATTTAGATAAAAATAATATTATCTATTTTTAGTATAGTTTTATATCAAATATGGATATATTTAAATAAAATTAATGACGTGGAGGTGCATCCGAAGGTGTAGTTAAGACTTTCTTTTAACACCTCCATATTTAGTATTTCATCCCTCCTAATTTTTAGGACCTAACTAAGAGCTTTTCCAATGGAATGTATGTGATGATAAATGTCTAAGTCCACATAGGATACACATTGATTTTCCCTAAAATTCTTCTCCAACCCAATTTCTTAAATCAATGTGAAGATGACATGGCTTAACTTTTGTTAGACATTGTCAAGGTGAATGTCAAGTTTTAGACATTCACCTTGACAATGTCAAGCTATCCTAGTAAGCTTTTACTTAACTAAAATTAATTCCAATATATTAAATAACCATTTTTAGTTCTAATAAAATCTTAAAATTACTAAAAGTAAAATTTACATTTAATTAAAAAAAAATCACAATTAACACCATTGGAGATGAATTATTTTTTTCCCCTAAATTTAGGTTAACATTGGAATAAGGATGTCTTGTTTGTGATTCCACCTAGGAAACACACACAACACCATTGGAGAAACTCAGGATGGATTTTTGTTAAATGAGGGTCTAAAATCCTATGTGTTAGTGAAAAATAAAATTTTCACACTCTATTGGAGAGGCTCTTGCAAAAGTGTATTTGACTTCACTAACAATGACCAGCTAAGTCCTTAACACATCTTACACGTGTACGGTATTCGCCCATCCAAAAAAATTAAGGGCTAAGATTAGAGAAACCTATTCTATTATGTTCTTCCCCGAATTCAAATTGAAGAACCCTAATCATCAACCCTCTGAATCACACCCTCCCATTGATTACACTTCAATTAAGATTTCCGCACCGCCACTACCACAAATTTTATTGTCGATGTTGTTAATCTATCTCTTTCTCACAAACACAGCTCCATTTAGATTCAATCTTGGATTACACACAGAACCCCCAATTTACATTTCCATGGTTGATGTACCCATAATAGATATCACCCATAAACAGATTTTTAATGTCATCTCTAATTCATGTTTTAAGATCTATTCATACCACCATCACTCAGCACAACTCCAGAAAACATCCACCATAGGCAATCGAGACAACCACCACTGCAATCACCCAATTTCAGACCGACAAACGAACCCTAATTCCTGCAGAAGAAGAACACCCTTGTAATCGCTCTTCCAATTGATACAGATACAGTTCCGAACCTTACCATTAACATCAAACACATCAATTAGACGAAAATATTACTTTATTCAAATCCCCATCATCCTTTCCTTCCTTAATATCGCCATGTCCACCACCACTGTAACACCACTCCACCATAGCCAACACCACCAGTTCAAAAAAAAGAAGAAAAGTTAACTACAAAAATTTGGATTTGCATTTAGTGAAGTTATGGGTTTCATTCAGAAATTAAGGTCCTGTTTGGTATAGTTTTCTGTTTTTAAAAACAGAGAAAACAGAAAACAGGAGAAAACGCGTTTGGTAAGGACATTTTCAGAAAATGTTTTCTATCTGTTTTCTGTTGTTAAAAACAAAAAAATGAAAACAACAAATTATTGTTTCTGTGTTTTCTCTTTTTTTCTTTTCTTTATTCTTTTCTTCTTTTCAGAACAAAGTAAGAGATGGGGAATGACTGCAAGTGAGTCATGGCTAATATCACTATCTCTTAGACGAATCTTTACATTTGATCCGATTTAGTTGGTTTTCCTTGTTTTCAAAAACAGTTTACCAAACAATTTTTAGAAAATGAAAACAAGGAAAAAAGGGTATGTTTTTAAAACAGTGGAAAACTATTTTCGAAAATTGTTTTTCAAAACTGTACCAAACAGGCCCTAAGGTTTCAATTCAGATATTTGGAATTTTGATTTTATGAAATTGGGTTTTGATTTGGTTAAGTAAGTTAGGGTTTTATTAGATTCTTAAATTGGGGGTTTTTATTAAGTAAAGGGGAAGAAGAAGATGAAGATACAAACCAATTGTCCGCGTTGGGGTTTTGCTTTATGATTCTCACGTAAAGGGAAGAAGAAGAATTTTTTTTTTTGTGAAGCAGGGGAAGAAGAAGATGATTACCACATAAAGGGGAAGAAGAATGCGAACTTAGGTTGATGAATCTTTTATGTTTAATTCGATCAAATATAAGAGAAAGCCACGTGTCTAATGGTGCTCACGGCGTTAAGTGATTTTTTTTTTCTTTTTCTTTTTTTAATGTCATAAATACTATAACCACTACTATATGGGTTCAACATATATAAGCCCCACAAAATGAATCCTTCACTATCAACTCCATACTTTAGGAAAATGCTATTACTAGGCCCAAAATATCTTTTTTTTTCTTTAGATCTGGCCTATAATTTTATATTATGTATTTTGATATTGATAAAACTACCCTTTCCTATTTATACAAGAGGAATATCAAAAGATATTTTCATTTCTCTATTCTTTTTCTCTCTCTTCTCCATTCATTCTCTCTATGCTCCGTCGAAATTATTCATCGATTTTTCTTCAATTCAATCTCAGATTAATTCAGATTCATTCATCAACAGTGAAAGATCGTGATGACTTCATCACCGGAAATCATCATACTTGTTTCATGAGCGAGGAAATCTGTTTTGAATGAGTTTTTTGTTTGTGTTAAAGAGGATCGAGAAAATCATCAGCAGAGAAAGATCGAGAAGACTTCATCACCGGAAATGATGAACAAGTAAATTTATTCTGTTGCAATCATTTTAATTCTATCTTTTCTAGGGTTTTCTTTCTTCTCCATAGATTACATCTCAAAGCTCCAACTTCTTTTTTGTTTCAATTGATTTATAGATTACGATTAACAGCTTAATCAACCGATCGATTTGATCTAAGTCATTTAATCTGGATTTCTCAGTTGATTCAAAGATACCTCGTGTATTTGATTGAATTGTTCTTGTTTTCAATCGATTTGATTTATTTTTCATCTTCTCTTTTAGAACTGGAAAAACGATAATAAATTTGTTATTAGAAGAAGAAGATGTGTTTGAAGCGATGACAAATCTGGATTCTACTATCTGGATTTTTGAATTTTGATGTAGTTATTTATAGCAGTTTTATCTTGATTTCGTTATTTTTTTTTCAAAACTGTAGAAGAGAGGAAGAAATGGGTTTCTGCAGGTTTTGTTGGTGTGGCTGTGTGCAGAAGATACAAAAATGGAGTTAGTAGTTCTGGAGGTGCTCAGGTGGTCATGTAGCTGAATGCAGAAGGCTGGTGCTGGTTGTTTATAGCTGCATTTACAGGGATTGCGAACTTTAGATGAATGTTTAGGTTTGAGTGACTGAATGGCATAGTTGAGCTACAACTGCAGTTGAGGTGAAGCTAAATAATTGTTGTGTCTAGCTAATGGCTTGTGGTACGGGTGGTACGGAGGCAAGAATGGATGTATATGCTGCAGCTAAAATGGCTTGATTGAATTACCTGAAGTAGATGTTTGTTGCAGCTGGAGTTGAAGATGAAATGGTTTGACTGAATTACCTAAAGTAGATGTGTGACTGAATTATCTTCTGCAAAACTATTGTATTCAGTCACTCATAAACAGTGGTTGTATGTGGAAATTGTCAAACTGTTTTGTGCCAACCAACTGGAGGTAAAGATAGACTTACCGAGGGAAGCTCTCTTTTAAACTCCTTATGTTTACATCACTATTTGTTTAAAAATTGCCATAGAATTTTAGGAAAAGTCATGAACCTTATGTTGGTAGGAAACCCATCTTTTGATGAAATTGTGTTGCAATCAACATGTGTATCTACTAGTTACAAATACAAAATAAAACATGTGTATTTTCTAGTTACAGATGCATTATGATGTGTAATTTCTGGTAACACTTGCATTTTGGATGTGTAATTGCTGATTACACATGTATTTAAGTATGTGTATCTGCTGAATACACTTCCTTAGATGATTCTGCTCTGAAGCTCTACATTTCAAAAGGTAAATAATACATATCTTCTTACTTTGGGTCTTGTATTCTGCAATTGATGTGCTTATTGACTTTCTAGTGAAGGTCATTGAACTATCCGAGTAAACAAAATGGGAAGAAGTCAAGTGGTGTTGTTAACTGAGAAAACATTGGAGACACCAATGGTTTGCATAGGTCATGTGTTGTTATAGACCTAACTCAATCGTTGTGTAGGAGGGGTATTCTGCAACGGGTTTTGAAGTTGAACAATGAGCTCACAGTCAATATTTGACAGTTCAATGGATTATCAATGAGCTCACAGTCAAGGTACGTCCTTACTCTAAAGAGTTGAAATTGCTGTGACAATTCCAGTTAAATCTTTTAGCTTCTAGCTTATGTTCTCATGCACCTGTTGATATTTCTGATACTTTGTATCATAAAATTATCATGATTTAAACCAGCAATAATCAGCATTACTTGTTTCAAAGAGCAAATTTCTTATATATACGTCCCTTTCTAAAATGTTTATGATTCCCTAATTTCACGACATGTTTCTTGTGGTTCCAGGTATATGAAACCATGGTCGTTTAGCTCTAGAAGCTGGGGACTTGCGGAGTTTAATCAGGTTGGCTACTGATTTGTTGTAAGTTATCTGACCTTTTTTGATTATGTAACTATTAGTTACAGATGCTAATTAGATGTGTAACTTCTAGGTGCACAAGCTAAATGGATGTGTGGCTACTAGTTACACATGCTAATTAGATGTGTAACTTATAGGTACACATGCCAATTGAATTGAATAGGATACAAGGAAATTCTTTTCTTGTACAATGATTAGAAGAATTTCTTGGGACGTTTTGATTTATTTTTGAAGTGCAAGATGAGGGCTTACTGTCTTGGAGGAAACTGGTAAATGAATTATATCTTTACAAGCAAACGGGTAAGTGAATTCTGCCTTTACATAGTGCAAAACAAGAAGAAAAATGAATTTAGTTTATTTATTTTTTTTGTTTTTCTGAAAAGAAAGCTGAACCTCATTACCGATACAAACCATTACATTATTTTTCTTAAGAATCTTAGATGGTACACATGGGTGTTTGTGAAATAAGTTTTTGTCCTTCTTAGCTATATAGTCAGCGGCAGAATTGTGCAAAAGAGTAGACTGCGTCTATTAGGCAATTATAATCACTGTAGATGTGGAATTGAGCTTTAGCTCCAATACCAAATGAACTGCCTGCAACAGGCCAGAAGCTTCAGCTTGTCAACTACTATTGATGTGCTTGCTCGAGCTCTATAATCTACCTGCAACTTTGTAGCTAATAGTACCACTATCACAAAATTTGGTATTAGGCTTCATTAATGCATGAATACAAAGTTGTTTGGATGGCCATTTGTAGTCACTAAGACTAAAGTGAAAATTGTATTCATAGGTAAGGATAATCATATAATTCCCCCTTGTTATGACTAATGGCCATGATCATCCCTATTCAGTTGAGGTGTCTTTACTAACATTTTTTTGGATGTGCAGCTATTAGTTACACATGTTAATTAGATGTTTAACTTTTAGGTACACAAGCTAAAATGGATGTGTAGCTACTAGTTACACATGCTAATTAGATGTGTAACTTGTAGATACACATGCCAATTGAACAACTGTTATTATCGATTGCTGGGCTCAGAGAGTCGTTGTTCGATGCCATATCATGAGCATCAAATCAAGAATATAAAGCATAGTTTGGACAACTTAGGAAAGATAAATAGCGGTCAAGATTTGTTGAGGGAGAAGCTAAATCAATGGTTGTGGTTGCTTACATCATTATTGGATCATTAATTTCTCGTAACAAGTATTTTATTAATTTTAAATCATAAATATCTTATAATTATCTTCACAAATAAACTTTCATTAAATATTTTATTAATCTTTGATTATAAATATCTTATAATTATCTTCTTAAGTGAACTTCCATTAAATATTTTATTAATCTTTCATTATAAATATTTTATAATTATCTTATTATTAAATATACTTTCATCATTAAATATTTTGTTGATCTTTCATTATAAATGTCTTACAATTATCTTAATAAATATACTTTCATCATTAAATATTTTGAGTTTTGTTAAAGAGAGAGCAAAACATGATATGAGGAGAACGAAAATCATAGTCGACTCGCTAACTAAACATGATATGAGGAGAACGAAAATCATAGTCGACTCGCTAACTAGGGCTTATTCAATATATTTTTTCTAACTCGGACCAAACTATCCTTAAAACCCACTAACCATACAAACGCACACCCTTCCCAAATAAATCCATCATTGTCATTTCTTCATCTCTACCAACGACTCAATCAAAACCAAATATCCTGATTCACAATGTGTCCTGAATTACTTAAACGATATTTCTGAATTTTGTTATTAGACATACAACACCTTTTGGTTACTTATATCAAAATAAAACCAATTTGATAATTGAACACTAATTTTCTTGATCACGATATCTTTATTACCTAAAGCTTTCAAAGAAACCCAATAAAGGGAATAAATAACAGTGTAGGAGTAGAAGGGTATCTTGGAATCCACTTTCTCCAGGGAAAATGATAGCTAAAACAGGGTTTCTGATTGAAATTTTTGCGCGAACTATTTTTGCTTCCTATCTTGTAGATGTCGTTGTTTATATAACATTGGACAATTGAAATATGTTTGATGTTCCAATCACCTTTGATTATGTACTACCTTTCCTCGGGGAAAAAATGGTTATGTACTATCTGTTTATGCAATTTAAAACAAGTTTGTTAATGACCTCTTAGTTTCTTTTTACTAGATTTGATTCATAATATTTTCGTTTTAATTAGGATTTGATGTGGACTTCGAAGTAAAAAGGATGGTGAAACATTTCCATTTTATTCCGTTTGGTGGCGTCGACGATGAAATCCTTGGGGTTTTAGTAGGGATAATTTGATTTGTTCAAAGACAAAATATTGACTAGATCTGATTAAGCGAATCGATCACGATTTTCGCTCTCCTCGGTTCATTTTTTGCTCTCCTTTTAATAAAAATCAATATTATTTATGTTTTCTTATAATTTTTTTATGATTATATTATTAATTAAATAAATAATAAATTTGTTAATATTCATATCAACCGGATGGTATTTGTGGGTGGTGGTCCATAGAGCCGGTGACGATAATATGATGAGGTAGTGGTGATGGAGGGTTCTGGTGGTGGTAATGCAGTTGGTCATTGCGGCAGTCAGGTAGTGGATAATCATATTCTATGTTGTTAGCGCACACAAGTAAATTATTATGGTAGTTGTTTTTGATTTTCAGTTGTGAAAATAAGTAGGTTATAATACAAAAGAAACAATTGTACAGGCTGACCGCAATTTTCCTTAAGAACAATCCGAGAAAAATTCAATGATGATTGGGTAATGGATCTACTATTGAGATAGTAAAGGTTTTCAATTGGTCCACTACATGTTTCACTTGGTGGCATTTTCAGTTGGTCCCGCTACATGTTACGTTGGGTGGGTCGGTTTTCAGTTGATCCCACTACATGTTTCACTAGGTGGTTTCTTCAAGACAACTATCACAGTCAACCTAGCAATTCTCCAAAAACAAAAACACGGAAAAATATTGGCAATATATAGAGAGCCAACAAAAAATGACAATCATTAAAATTGACATAATTTTTCTTTACTTATTATGGAGGCCGTGTCGTTACGGCACGGGTGAAGTTCTAGTAACTAATATGTCCGTGAGGTAGTTAAAAAAGTAGTGCTTAGTCAAAAGTACTTTTGATGTGCAGAATGCTGATGGAGAGTAAGTTGAGGAGTGAGACAACCCTAATTATAGACCGTTATTCTTACTCCGGGGTGGCTTTTTCATCTGCCAAGGGTCTAGATATTAAATGTTGTAAGATGATTCTCGTTAGAAACTCGACATACACAGGCTTTAGGTTCTTTTACTTATGAGATGACTGCAGAACTCATTATATGTCACAGGGTCCAAAGAAAGGTTTGCTGGCTCCAAATCTAGAAGCATACCTTGACATACCACCCCAGGTGGTTCCTAACTATTGCTAGTTTCTATTTCCCCTTGTAAGAATCATTTTGATATTTGATACATATCATATGTGTTTTTATAACTGAAACATTATTTCAGAAAGATACAGAAAGAGGAGGTTATGGAGGTGAGAGATACGAGCATCTTGAGTTCCAGAAGAAAGTTGATCAACACTATGAGATGCTTCATGATCCCACATGGAGGGTACATTCCTGCATTCAATTATCGAGGCATGCGTATTTCATGGAATTTCTTCTCACAAAAGGACTACCTTAAACTTGAATTAGACCTAATTGAAAAAGCGGGGTCTAACAAACACACCCAATATTTCGATTAACAATCTGTATGGACTAACTCCAATATACTCTTAAGAGAATCAAATTCATAGTCAATGAGAATGTTTCAATGGTTGAAATGAGAGTTTAGATTAAATAACCAATGATGGATATAAGCATTGTGTTGCAACACATATATGTATAAGTCTTTTTTCCTTGAACCGAAGTTTGCGAACTTTGTTGATCAAGAGAACCGGAACAAGCCGTGAACTCAGTCCGCGAACCCAGTCCGCGAACTGGCGGAAGTTCTCGACCCGAGAAAATCTGCTGGAGTTTGAGAACTCCTTCCGGGAACTTAAGTCCGTGAACTAAGTTTGCGAACTTAAGCTGGTTATATCTAAAGACGATTGTTTGTGAACTTATTTATATTAACTAAGGAATGTTAAATGAAAATCGTGGCTATATAGTTCATGAACCGATTTGAGTGAATCAAATCATTTTTGCATCGATTATGTCTTGCATAGTTACATAATATTTCCTTGCAATTGAACAACTCTCTAACTAGTTCATTTGAGTCATTTGAACTAGTTATGGTGAAGAAGAACATGGTTGATATGAAAGTGCTCATATGGCTAACCATTTGGTTAACTATTGTTGAACCCAACAAATGTTCATGTTTGGGTACGGTTACATAAACCCAAAATAATACATTTCATTTGTGTGTAACAAGCTAAGTTTTCGATCCAACGGTTGAAAGATATTAGCTTGAATCTAATCAGGTTTTCATCTAACGGTGACTATTGAAGGCCTTGTTACCAAGCTAACATTGATTGCAAACCCTGATTTGAAAGACTATATAAGGGAGAACTCTAGCAACTGGGAAACCTAATCCCCACACCTCATGTTTGATACTAGTTGTATTAGCTAGAGTCGATTCTCCTTTAACCTTTGGTTTCTTCTTAAAAACCAGGTTAACGACTTAAAGACTTCATTGGGATTGTGAAGCCAGACCGATACTACTTTCTCGTAGTTGTGTGATCTGATCTTACTGATTCTATCGTTTTGAGTACAATCGTAACGATTGGCTTGAGATCTTTATCTCCTATGGGAAAGATAGAAAATTAGTCACAAACATCTTCGTCTCATCGTTTGTGATTCCACAATATCTTTTTTCGCCGTGTCGATTAAGATTATTGTGAGGTGATTGATAATACTAGGATGTTCTTCGGGAATATAAGTCTGGGTTATCAATTGGTTCCTGTTCACCTTGATTTATCAAAAGATGGAACAAAACTTGTAGGTTTATTTGTGGGAGACATATTTATCTATTTTGTATACTTTTCTGTGTGATACAGATTTGTTTATTAAAATTTTCGACTTTGGGTCGTAGCAACTCTTAGTTGTGGGTGAGACCAGCTAAGGGAATCAAGTGCGTAGTATCCTGCTGGGATCAGAGACTTAAGAAGCGGAAATGTACCTTAAATCAGTGTGAGATTGATTGGGGTTCAAATACAGTCCAGACCGAAGTTAGTTTGTAGTAGGCTAGTGTTTGTAGCGACTTAATACAATGTGGTGTTCAATCTGGACTAGGTCCCAGGGTTTTTCTGCATTTTTGGTTTCCTCGTTAACAAAATTCCGGTGTTTGTGTTATTTCTATTTCGCATTATATTTTATTATATAATTGAAATATCACAGGTTGTGCGCTTGAATCAATCAATTGGAAATCCGACCTTTGGTTGTTGATTGATATTGATTGATCCTCGAACATTGGTCTTTGGTACTATTCAAGTGATTTCTCTTGTATTGAATTAGACTCGCAGATTTCTATTTGATTGAGAAAGAATTGAATCGAGAAAGAGAGATAAAACTCTTTGATATACTTTTTGTAGATTGAGTCTTGTTGATTCTCTTAAAAGTATATTGGAGTTTTTCCATACAGATTGCTAAGTGATATTGGGTGTGGTTATTGTACCCATGCTTTTTCAATTGGTATCATAGCAGGCAAACACGTTCAAGACTTTACAAGTCTGTGTTTGTAGCGATCTGACTCTATGGATAATCAGAATATCTCTAATAACGCAACATCAGTTCAGAGTCATCCTCGTGAGCTTCAAAGTCGTGAAGCTCCTAAAAGGGACGTTGTCTCTTGTCCATTGTCTGAATCTGCATTCAACTGGGAGAAATCTCTTGATGATCAGTTGGATGATCTTTTATATGACAGTGATTCAGAAGAAGGACAAAGCCTTGATGAGGAGGTCTCTCAGTATATCAAGTTGTTTGATTGTGACTTGAAAGAAAAAAAGTCAACAACTTGCATGAGAAAATACATGGCTCCTCTTTGTCAAGAAAACAGAAAATTAAGAAAACTCTTAAAGGGATATGATTGTGGATATAAACTCTTACAATCTATTGTTAAAGATCGTGATGAAGATGTACGCTCAAAATGTTCCGAATGTGACAATCTTCTGCGAAATCTCTTTGTGTTGAAAGAAAAACTTGCGGAATTTGAAGCAAGATATGACTCTCAACAAAAATGTTTTAATGACAAAGAACTCAGTCTTCTCGCCAAAGAAAAATCCTTGGAGACTGACCTTGCTGCTGAACTTGATAAAGTGAAATCACTGGAAGAGAATTTGAGTAGATTCAATTCTAGCTCTACAAAATTATCCTTTATGATTGGAGCATGTAAAGAACATCGTGATACACGTGGTCTGGGCTATAAAGGAATAAACGCTCCAAAAACGAGTAAGATCAATTTTGTTAAAGCTAATGATAATTCTTCATGTGAGAAACCCTTTATAGCATGTAATGTTTCTAGAAACAAGGATTTTCCCCCATCTAAATCTACTCACATGAGAATAGTTAAGAACAATTCCGTTAACTGTTATTATTGCGGAAATAAAGGACATTCTGAGCGAAGATGTCATTTTCGTGTAAGGAATGAAAAACTTCACAACATTCTTGCATGGATGTCAAAAGAAGTTATTAAACATGTCTCTCATATTGTTGGAGTAAAAGGCATTGTCGACAATCAAGAAAAATTTCGTGATAAGACTTTTCTCAATTGTGTTTTTGAAACAAAAAATATCAACAGTGGAAGAAGGGCAACTAACTCAGAAAAGAGAAAAAGGCATAGGAGAAAGAAAGGAAAGTTGAGTCTTTGTTCTCTCTCTAAAGAAGACTGTAGATCCAAGTCTTCTGCTCCAGATATCATTCATATCAATAATCGAATCTCAGAGCTTAAGATCAGCATAAACAGACTCAAACGGAGCATCAAAAAGACAAGGAAAGCGGATGACTCAGGTACTTCTTGTTTTCTTCATAAAACTTTCTCAAGTAAGTCAAGTTTTTCTTCTTTTGTAAATCCTCTTGAAGGAGAAAAAGAAGCAGTCAGTATTGGTGAGCAAAATGCTCATCTAAACACAACATGATAGATGCACAATGCAACATTCTTCTTGTAAGTTTAAGAAGGATCGATGCTCATAGACTCAAGAAGTGTCTTGAGAAGTGTTTTCAAGGTTGTATGTATTTCTTTCCTTCTTTGTTTTTCTCTGATCTTAAAATCTGTTGAGCTTCGCTCCAGTTCTTCTCTTGAAGATAATCTGATCATTATCCGTTGAGAAATTTTCCCTGTTGTGTGTGCTTCCTCCAAATTCTTGGTTCTCAACTATTAGTCTTGACACACAAATTTCACTCTATTTCCTCTTGGTCACACTTTAGGGTCGTGACCACCATTGCACGAACACCTAACCCACACGAACGTGTACAAGCCTTCCTGGGGTTTTCCATGGAACTTATTTATATACACTTATGTGTAATCTCTTGGTACATAGTTCTGTAAGGTCAAAAGGTTTTACCAATTTTCGGTGTGCACAATAAATGGAGGAAACAAAGATGATGAAGTCAAGAAAGGGAAGACTATCGAGTTTCACAAGAATCTTATTTTCATAACATGCTATCATGCCATTGATCATGAAAACAAACTACCAGTTCAGATGTCATCACAACTAGTAGGAAATGTTCTTCGATATTTTGAGGTCGTACGTGAACAACTCGGAATTGCAACAAGGAATCTTGATTTTTTGAAAAACGAACTGAAGAAAGCAACTGATGAGCCCGTCCATGTTCAATCTTTGTTTGCTGACCGGGTTTAGTGTTTTTCAGATCGTGTTTTCAATAGGAGTTTATCTGTCTAGTAAATCTTCTATTTTCTTGTTTTGTTTAAGAAGAATAACTATAGTTTGGAATAGCCATTATTGTGATTACACATAGCTATGTCCAACGTTTTCATCTTCATGTTTTTAGATTTATTGGTTTAAATTCTAAAATTGTTTGGAAGATGATTTTTGCAGTATTAATCTTTATGGTTTTATATATTGCAATTTGCTATGGGATATATGTGTTTGCATCCGTGAACCGTGATTGTCCCATACCTTGTCGAAAATTAAGTTCTTTATACGTCGATATGCACGTGTTGATAAAAGAAGGAATGAACTTTTGACAAATACAAAAGTTAAGCCTATTACGTCAATTATTGATGGAAGATAGGATAAAATCTTTTGTTTTCAAGGATTATGTCTATTGTATGTCATTGTGCAAATGGTGATGGAAAATAGAACGAATCCTTGTTTATTCCACAGTATAAGGTCGACCTCCGATCCACAATTTTTGTGTACATACTGTGTTGTTCCATAAGGTGTCTTATGTTGAGCACAATCGAATGAGTTATTCTTATCTTAGTTGTTGATCCGTGAGGTACTTTATGTCGAGCTTGTTCAACTAAATTAATCATTCTCGTTTGGTTATTTAGTTGTTGCTCTGTAAGTTCTCTTATGTCGAGCATGACCAATTAAATTGATTACGTTTTGTGGTTAATTTGGTTGTGTCTTCCGATTAGATTTATTATGGGTTCTCTTGTGATTAATCTAATTGTGTATTTTTTAGTCTCCATAAGTTCACTTATGTTGAAAATTTCCAATTAAATTAATCATGGGTTCTCTTGTGGTTAATTTAATTGAGTATTTTGGATTCAAATTCATACTTGTGTGTGATTTGTTATGTCCAAAGAAATCCTCCTTTTCTCTTGAAATTAAGGTCGCTCTTGTTGTTCCTTTGGGAATGACATAATATGGGGGAGAGTTCTTAATTGAACTTGTGCTTAATTTCCAAATCTTTATGGGGAGAGCGGCTGTGGAATATTATAGGGGTTATCTTGTATCTTTATAAACTCCTTGATGAATGCATTTAACTTCGGCTATATGATTGCATCTAAATAAGATGATATGTGCTTTCTTTTGGTCATGAAATGTCTCTTTCGGAAATTTCATTAGGATCCCGTTTTCGTACCTTTGCCAATTTTATTGACAAAAAGGGGGAGAATTAATATGTAGTTCACACTACAAATACATATGGTTTTTGGATCATTATGTAAGGGGGAGTGGTTTCCATGTGAGATGGAGTATTGACTAAGGGGGAGTGATACATATCACCATAGGATTGTTGTCGAAGTTGTGATGCAATTGAACTTTGATATTATATAATGATACTATAACACTGTATAACAATGATTGAGAACTCTTGTTTTCTCGTTGTTATAGCTACGGATTTTCAACAACGATGATGCTGAACTTACAACCTTTGGGATCATTGGAGTGCTTGGAAGTCACGAAGATTTTGAGTAATGTTGAAGATTAGGCATGTGGAATAGGAGCTACAAAAGTTAATTCATTTATTTTTGTATTCCATATGTATTGATAATTTTATCACTAAAATTGACAAAGGGGGAGATTGTTAGAGCATTGCTCGGTCGAACTCGCATGCGTTGCTATCTCAAGCATGTTTGTCAATGTTAGTGATCAAACTATAAGTCTTGATTTCTAGTCTACTATAGCTAAGTCTTGGACTAGGATAGAAAGTGTAGTTGAGCTCAAAAACTCCATGGAAATCATCATACAAGACGAAGGACTACTCAAGGAACTGGTGGATCTTCATCGACTAAAAGTTATGTGGAGACTTGAACTTATCTATCACTCAAAAGTTTATCTACTTTATCCCCTATTTTGAGACAAAAGTCTTTTTGCTATATAGACTTTGATTATAAACATTTGCTATTTCGAGCCGAGTTTATCTCGCCTATCTATTTCTCGAAATATGTGTTGGTAAGCTTTGGCCAAGTTCATCTTTACCTAGTGACGAAAGTCATGACACGTTTCAATCACCTTGAAAATTGCTTACTTTGACGAAATATCCTCTAAGAATGTTTCAATGGTTGAAATGAGAGTTTTGATTAAATAACCAATGATGGATATAAGCATTGTGTGGCAACACATATATGTATAAGTCCTTTTTTCTTGAATCGAAATTTGCGAAAATTGTTGATCAAGAGAACCGGAACAAGCTGTGAACTCAGTCTGCGAACCCAGTCCGCGAACTGGCGGAAGTTCTCGACCCGAGAAAATCTGCTGGAGTTTGAGAACTCCTTCCTGGAACTTAAGTCCGCGAACTAAGTTTGCGAACTTAAGCTGGTTATATCTAAAGACGATTGTCTGTGAGCTTATTTATATTAACTAAGGAATGCTAAATGCAAACCGTGGCTATATAGTTCATGAACCGATAAGAGTGAATCAAATCGTTTTTGCTTCAATCGTGTCTTGTGTAGTTACATAAGATTTCCTTGCAATTGAACAACTCTCTAACTAGTTCATTTGAGTCATTTGAACTAGTTATGGTAAAGAAGAACATGGTTGATATGAAAGTGCTCGTATGGCTTCCATTTGGTTAACTATTGTTGAACCAACAAATGTTCATGTTTGGGTACAGTTACATAAACCCAAAATAGTACATTTTATTTGTGTGTAACAAGCTAAGTTTTAGATCCAACGGTTGAAAGATATTAGCTTGAATCTAATCAGGTTTTCATCTAACAGTGAATATTGAATGCTTTGTTACCAAGCTAACATTGATTGCAAACCCTGATTTCAAAGACTATATAAGGGAAAACTCTAGAAACCGGGAAACCTAATCCTCACACCTCATGTGTGATACTAGTTGTATTAGCTAGAGTCGATTCTACTTTAACCTTTGGTTTCTTCTTAAAAACCAGGTTAATGACTTAAAGACTTCATTGCGATTGTGAAGTCAGACTGATACTACTTTCTCGTAGTTGTGGGGTCTGATCTTGCCGATTCTATCGTTTTGAGTACAATCGTAACGATTGGCTTGAGATCTTTATCTCTGATAGGAAAGATACAAAAGTAGTCACAAACATCTTCGTCTCATCGTTTGTGATTCCACAATATCTTCTTCCGCCGCGTCGCATACCCCTTAGCTTAGCGGACCTCAGATATAAATATTATTGTGAGGTGATTGATAATACTAGGCTGTTCTTTGGGAACATAAGTCCGGGTTATCAATTGGTTCTTGTTCACCTTGATTTATCAAAAGACGGAATAAAACTTGTAGGTTTATCTGTGGAAGACAGATTTATCTATTCTGTAGACTTTTCTGTGTGATACAAATTTTGTTTATTAAAGTCTTCTACTTTGGGTCGTAACAACTCTTAGTTGTGGGTGAGATCAGCTAATGGAATCAATTACGTAATATCCTGCTGGGATCAGAGACGTACGGAGCGCAACTGTACCTTAAATCATTGTGAGATTGATTGGGGTTCAACTACAGTCCAGACCGAAGTTAGTTTGTAGTAGGCTAGTATCTGTAGCGGCTTAATACAGTGTGGTGTTCAATCTGGACTAGGTCCCGGGGTTTTTCTGTATTTGCGGTTTCCTCGTTAACAAAATTTTGTTGTGTCTGTGTTATTTTCGCATTATATTTTGTTATATAATTGAAATATCACAGGTTGTGCGTTTGAATCAATCAATTGGAAATCCGACTTTTTGTTGTTGATTGAAATTGATTGATCCTTGAACATTGGTCTTTGGTACCGTTCAAGTGATTTCTCTTGTATTCAATTAGAATCGCAGATTTCTATTTGCTTGAGAAAGAATTGAATCCAAAAAGAGAGAGAAAACTCTTTGATATACTTTTTTTAAATTGAGTCTTGTTGATTCTCTTAAAAGTATATTGGAGTTTGTCCATACAGATTGCTAAGCGATATATTGGGTGTGGTTGTTGTACCCCCGCTTTTTCATTCTTGCATGCACTTCACCCTTGAATTGACCTTACACACACCCTTGTGAATTTTCTGAAGAAGACTCATGGTGGTAGGACCACAAGAATCGTCAAGGGAAACATCTCTTTGTCTTTTGCACACATTCTCCCTTATACGTTTGAAAGTACAGGGACGAACAGGTTTGGGAACCCCAAGAGAATTGCCAATTGAATCAAAACCACGTTCAAGGAAAATTTGACTAATCAAGCAAGGGTAGCCTAACTTCTTGTTGGGTGAAGTCATCGATGTCATTTGATAAATGATGAAGCCACAAATATCGAGACTTGGAACACACAATTCAAGGAAATGGACCAATTCCGCAAACTCACGACTCCACCAAGAATTCTTAATTGTGGAGGGACAAAGATTAGAGATACCGAGTTTTCCGGAAGCCATTAAGTTCACACTAAGAACATTAGTAGGAAACTTTCCTTGATTCCACGTAACTTTCTTACCACAAAGACCAAGAAATATGTCTTCATGTGATGGTCGTTCATCACTTGGCCTAGGTAGACGAAAATTACCCAACGGAATTTTGGTAATTTTCGAAATCAACTCTCTATTAACAAGAAACCTTTCTCTATTTATCATGGTTTTGACTTTCATTTTTCCTAGATCAACATCATGAATGTTGGCATAGAAAATTCTTGTGAAAGTATCAAATACTTGACCAAGACCATCAAAGATGTTTCCAAGATTGAATTTTTCAAAGCAAACTAAATCCTCTTTATGTCCACTAGAAAAATCCAATTTCTTTTCTACAATAAAACTCATAGATGAAATCCTTTCAAAAACATTAGCACAAGAATCATTGACAAACCTAATCCTAAGAGAATTTTGGTCCAAGGGAAGATTCATGCTAGAAGAACTCAAGCCTTTTGAAATTCTTTTTGAAACCTTAAAATTCATCATGAGATCTAGAAATTGGAAGAAACCAAGAGGAAATTACTTACTTGGAATGAACCTTGAACACCCTTCCTTTTAGTCTTCCTCCAAAGAAGTTTCAATAGTGAAAACACAAGAACCCTAAGGTGTTCACGTACGTGGGCTGACGGGATGAAGAAGAAAGTGCGCATACTTCTTTTTTATAAGACCCACTAATGAGCTTGGAACCGTTTATGAACCGCGACCCATAAAGGGAATGTGGGTTTTTCTTTGAAGTTCGCACATCAAGGTTGTGCATCTCGTAACAACACAATTTGTGAGAGAAGACATATGCAGTAGAAAGATTTATTCGACATTCCAAAAAGGATCGAATAACATTCTTAACCCAACTGTACACAAATCAAACCATTTCTTGCCCCATCTCAAGATATATACAAATGGGGTAGTGTCAGGCTTGTTACCAAGAGGCATGATGTCCAGAGGAATCCTCATGCAACATTTCTGGTTGATATTTGTGAGCAGTCCCAGTGATATAATCAAAGTAATGATGATAATCAGGGTTGTAAGAGCTTTCTATCTTCCTTTTAATGTGAATGGAAAGAAGATTCTTCCGATTCCTTGACCCTGTGTCAAAAACATGAGAATCTGCATTGGATCTACTTGCGTTGATAGAGTGTTCAGTCCGTACATTGTTAATCCATAGTTTTACATGTACAGAACTTTCATCGGGTCGATTCTTATACTTAACAGAATTAAGTTTTTCTAAGAACCTGAAAATGCTTTCAAATGCTCTAAATAGATCTTGGTCAATTGATCCATTATGATAGTTGTGACGGACCCGAGAATCTGGACTTCCAACGAACCGGGTTTCGGCCCGCTTGGCAAGCTCCGACTCTCTGATACGCCACTCAAGAAAGCAGACTTTCAAATTTTGCAAAGAAATTCTAATTTAACCGGCAAAATGTTCATTGAATTATCCCAAGAACAACAAACTTGAGATCCTGCTCAACAAAAATCTTATTAGTCTCAAGGTTGGAATTCTACAATTATATGTCACGTACCATGATACTCATAAAAATTCCACGAGGGTTCCAATTTCCAAAAATAAATAAATAGAAGAATCGGCCAATTGCCTAAAATAAATCCAATTCTAAGAATTTCATGGCCAGTTGCCACCAAGTTTTCATGGCCAGTTGCCATCTAATAGTTTTCATGACTGGTTTCCAATTCTAAGATTTCCATGGCCAGTTGCCACTTCTAAGATTTCCATGGCCAGTTGCCACTTCCACTATTTCCATGGCTAGTTGCCACTTCTAAGATTTCCATGGCCAGTTGCCACTTCTACCAGTTTCATGGCCAGTTGCCACTTCTACGATTTCCATGGCCAGTTGCCACTTCCAATATTTCCATGGTCAGTTGCCACTTCCAATACTTTATATGGCCAATTACCGATGTCAAGGTTGCAATCATCTCCGAATAGATGGTGTGAACTGCAAAGCAGCAACCAACCCCTTTCAGATGATATGAACAACCTTGTGGAGTTGTGCTGAACCCATAGCGGCTGCCTACGTACCCTCTCCGTTGCTCGAAGGGATCAAGCACGACCATAGTTCGTCATATAGATAATATGAACTACCCTTGTTAGTAGCAATTACCTCTTATCAGTTGATATGAACTACTTGTTTAAGGTAGCAATCAACTCTCACTTTAGATAGTATGAACTTCTTATCGTAAGAGTAACTATCTCTAACTTAGCAGTAATTATCTTCGCATTAGATAGTATGGATAGTTTGAGTTGTGTAGCAACAACTATCCCTAACAGTAACAACTATTCCATTAATGACAAGATATCAGCATATATCATACATGTACCATTAAAGGTCAAAACAAACTAACTATGTTGTATATCTGATCTAAGCTTATGCCTATATGAGTATTTACCAATTACTTAATAATCAAAGTACATACATTTAGAAATAAAATTAATCCAAGCAATTCACTATACTAGACTACTATACTAGACTAATATGCAGAAGCTACCACAAGTAATAAAAGATCGCGAGATCAATCATTAGCGTTATTTACTGAACTCGTTATATTATATATATAGTTCAGTCCAACAAGTACTAAGCCTAATGGTGATAGAGACCAAACGTATAACACTGTGAGGCCAATGCAAAATGGGCATGCCATTATGACGGATGACTACACATTTCCTTGAATCCTCTAACATAAGAGCAATAGATAGTACATAGTTTTCATCTCAAATTTTACTACTGTTTAGCATCATAAATTATGCCGTCACCTCAAAACTAACTATTTGCTTCACATATACTATCTTCGCTTTCCAAAACTCCCCTTATGAGAATTCCATGTTAAATCTTGAACACAATTCATAAGGACCACATATATATTCATTGGATAAATCTGGTATCCTAAATCCTAATGTAAATTTGTTCCCCATTTGAAATTCATAATATCCACATCAGATAAACCCACCGAATGATTATCAGCACAACAATATCAATAAGCATTCTTTGTGCATGTCGTAACTGCACACATACATCACTTGTATAGTAACAGGATAGTCAACTCCTTTATGATAAATGTCGACCCTTCGACCTTGGCATAATCAATTATACAAATAACTATATTCAAGGGGATAGGAAATCATTTCATTGAACACAGTAGACTTAAGACGAATTTGGATTTCCATGACAAACATGATTGAAACATGTGTTCCATATAAAAGAATAACCATAAATGAAAACATAATTTACCCACCAATTAGACGAATCAGTTGAATAGATAAGGTCCCGTCGCTCGAAGAATGCCAATGAACACTATTATAACATATAAACAAACTATGAAAGTTTTATCTCAATCCGATGATCACCTAAATAGATAATGAAGGACGGCGGGGCTGCAGAAGATTTTCTTTGTACAGAAAGCAGTCCCAGTATATTCAACATTTTCAGTATCTAATGTTATTGGATTGTTCTGTAATTTTTACAGTCACCTTATAACTTAGGTAACCACAACATAACCAAAAATAAGCACATTCTAACGGTTGATCAAAAAGATAAACGCATTACAACATGACTGCTTTCAGTATCAGCACACAGAATTCAGTCACGGTTCTCCCACACTTTGGGGTGCCTAAAGTGGTCAGAAATTTATGAAAATTTTACAGTAAGTTACATACACAGTAGCAAATAATATATCAAAATTTCAGCTTTATCCGATATACGGATTATGAGAAACACTAAGATCAGTCAGCTGTTCAATATTCAAAATCTGTAGAATGCAGTCCTGGATTATATGATCTATGCAGTAGTAAACAAAACCTGATTTTCATAAATTTTTTATGGTATCTCTATGACATAAGTAATAAGAGCAAGTCTTATGGTGGAAGAGTTCCATCTTCCATCTTCCACGCCACCTCAGCATTTGGAACCGTGGATGGAAATGCAAGTGTAGTGGTGGAATAGTGAAAACGCTATTAAGAATAGAGTTTTTTTCTCAGCCGTTAGATTTCAACAACTCATCCTAAATCTACGGACAAAAAAAAAACGCTATTCTTAATAGCGTTTTCTTAGCGCTATTAAGAATAGAGTTTAACGCTATTCTTATTGGGTTCAGATGGATTCCACGAAACGGTGGAACCTTGCTTGGATTTTCTGTGGAAAACCCCAACTTGGAAGCCATTAGACTTGACATTCCATGGTTTTTCCACACTTGGAATAGGTTGTATTCCACCATAAAACTTGCTCTAACAACCTACTAAAATTTTATCATATTCCAACGGCTGAATATAAAAATATAATTAAAACTAAAAAAAAGTTTCTAGGGCTCACAAAGTTGAATCAAATCACGAAATTTCTTACCAAGAGCTTGTAAAACACAAATTAAGCAAGAAATTGAAGGACCCAATTCATATATTTGCAGAAGCACATTATTTATAATGAAACCCCTAAAATTACATGAAGAACCCTAATTTCAAAACACTTGAGTCAAAACATCTATACATGAAATTGATGTTCATTATAATTTACCCAAAGTTCTAGATCAAGTAAAATACCAAAATTAGTATTTAATTTCTTCAAAACAGTGAAGAATATCATTTGGATGAAAATCAACTTGATACAATCAAGAGAAGATGATCCCTACCTTTAATTCCCCTCCAACAATAATTCAAAGGACCAAATTGAGATAACTTCTTTACTTTCATGAATGAATTTTCTAATGTTCTTCCTAAAGGATTTTAGTAAGAAAAGAGGAGAAGAAGAATGATGAAAAGAATGAGCTCATCTGATTTTATTTTTTTTAACAACTAAAGTCAATTACTTAAATACCCTTAATGCCCTCTCTATTAGACATGTGTGTAATATGTATGTGTCTGACGTGTCTTAATGCATGCCAGCTTATTATGGCACCTAGGTTTTCAATAAGGGCAGATATTTCTATTAAGGCACCATTATTTATTATTAAGGCTTGTGAAAAGTGTCAAAGACACTTGAGTATCAGAGTTCTAGGCACTTTAAGTGCATAATTCGATCGATGATCAATGGGTCTAGTTAAACCCGAGAAATACTTAGGGTCTTACAATAGTATTTCTCAAAAAGATTAAGAGTTAATCTAGTGAGAGTGAGCGCAACGAACGTTTTCTCAATCTTTCCTTCTTTTTAATTTTTCCTTTAGATTGTTCCTTATCATCTAAGTTTTCCAAGATCTTAGATGAACAGAGATTATCATGAGAAACCAGAGGTTTAGTCCATAATAATTTTTGAACAATCTTTAAGGAGCTCTGGCGTGCGTTACAGATGCCAAGAGCGAGTTTTCCAAAGAAATTTCCCATAGGGAAATTTTTAAGGATCAATCAAACACAAACTTATTAGGTTTATAGTGTTTGCCTGCTCTGATACCAATTGAAAAAGCGGGGGTCTAACAACCACACCCAATATTTCGATTATCAACCTGTATGGACTAACTCCAATATACTTTTAAGAGAATCAACTAGACAGTCAGACTCAATCTTAATAAAAGTATATCAAAGAGTGTTAGAGCATTGCTCGGTCGAACTCGCATGCGTTTCTATCTCAAGCATGTTTGTCAATGTTAGTGATCAAAACTATAAGTCTTTATTTCTAGTCTACTATAGCTAAGGTCTCGGACTAGGATAGAAAGTGTAGTTGAGCTCAAAACTCCATGGAAATCATCATA
Organism: Papaver somniferum; assembly: GCF_003573695.1. Taxonomy (NCBI): domain Eukaryota; kingdom Viridiplantae; phylum Streptophyta; class Magnoliopsida; order Ranunculales; family Papaveraceae; genus Papaver; species Papaver somniferum. The sequence continues at coordinate 23,215,298 of NC_039358.1, forward strand.
CAAGACGAAGGACTACTCAAGGAACCGGTGGATCTTCATCGACTAAAAGGTATGTGGAGACTTGAACTTATCTATCACTCAAAAGTCTATTTATCTCCTATCTTGATACAAAAGTCGTTTTGCTATATAAACTTAGATTATACACATTTGCTATTTCGAGCCGAGTTTATCTCGCCTATCTATTTCTCGAAATATGTGTTGGTAAGTTTTCGTTTTAGCCAAGTTCATCTTTACCTAGTGACGAAAGTCATGACAAGTTTCAATCACTTTGAAAATTGCTTACTTTGGCGAAAAATAGTTTGTGAATAACAACTATAGAATATCAACGTCCTCTAAGAATATTTCAATGATTGAAATGAGAGTTTAGATTATATAATCATTGGAGGATATAAGCATTGTTGTGGAAACACATATATGTATAAGTCCTTATTCCTTGAACCGAAGTTTGCGAATTTTTTTGATCAAGAGAACTGGCATGGTAGTGTGAGCCAAGTCCGCGAACTGGCGGAAGTTCTCGTATCGAGAATTTCTGCTGGAGTTTGTGAAATCCTTCCGGAAACTTAAGTTCGCGAACCCAGTCCGCGAACTTGAGTAGGTTATATCTAAAAACGATGTTTGTGAACTTATTCTTATATAAACTAAGGAATGCAAATTGCAAACCGTGGCTATATAGTTCATGAACTGATTCGAGTGAATCAAATCGTTTTTGGTTCGATTGTGTCTTGTGTAGTTACATAAGATTTCCTTGCAATTGAAGAACTCTCTAATTAGTTCATTTGAGTCACTTGAACTAGTTATGGTGAAGAAGTATATGGTTGATATGAAAGTGATCATATGGCTAACCATTTAAATGACTATTGTTGAACCAACAAATGTGCAAGTTTGGGTACAGTTACACAAGCCTAGAAACGTGCATTTCATTTGTGTGTAACAAGCTAGTTTTCTATCTAGCGGTTGAAAGATATTAGCTTGAATCTAATTAGGTTTTCATCTAACGGTGAATATTGAATACTTTGTTACCAAGCTAACATTGATTGCAAACCCTGATTTGAAAGACTATATAAGGGAGAACTCTAGCAACTGGGAAACCTAATCCCCACACCTTCTGTGTGATACTAGTTGTGCTAAACTAGAGTTGATTCTCCTTTAACCTTTGGTTTCTTCTTCTAAACTAGGTTAACGACTTAAAGACTTCATTAGGGTTTGTGAAACCAGACTGATACTACTTTCTCGTAGTTGTGTGATCTGATCTTGCTGTTTCTATCGTACGAGTACAATTGTAATAATTGGCTTGAGATTGATATCTCCGATATGCAAGATATAAAAGTAGTCACAAACACTTCGTCCCATCGTTTGTGATTCCACAATATCTTTTTTCGCTGCGTCGATTAATATTATTGCGAGATGATTGATAATACTAGGTTGTTCTTCGGGAATATAAGTCTGGTTTATCAATTGGTTCATGTTCACCTTGATTTATCAAAAGACGGAACAAAACTCGTAGGTATATTCGTGGGAGACGGATTTATCTACTACCGTAGACTTTTCTGTGTGATACATATTTGTTTATTAAAGTCTTCGACTATGGGTAGTAGCAACTCTTAGTTGTGGGTGAGATCAGCTAAGGGAATCAAGTACGTAGTATCCTGCTAGGATCAGAGACGTAGGAGGATAATTGTACCTTGGATCAGTGTGAGATTGATTGTGGTTCAACTACAGTCTAGACCGAAGTTAATTTGGAGTATGTTAGTGTCTGTAGCGGCTTAATACAGTGTGTGTTCAATCTGTAGTAGGTCCCGGGGTGTTTCTGCATTTGCAGTATCCTTGTTAACAAAATTCTGGTGTCTGTGTTGTTTCTTTTCCGTATTATATTTTGTTATATAATTGAAATATCACAGGTTGTGTGTTGTTCAATCAATTAGAATATCCGTCCTTTTGGTTGTTGATTTAAATTGACTGACACTTGGATATTGGTCTTTGGTGCCATCCAAGTTATCTCTCTAGTATTTGATAAAGACTCGCAGATTTTTATTTGCTTGAGTATATATCAAATCGAGAGATTGAGATATAAACTCTTTGATATACTTTTTATCTAGATTGAGTCTAACTGTCTAGTTGATTCTCTAGAAAGTATATTGGAGGGTGTGGTTGTTGTACCCCCCCCCCCCCCACTTTTTCAATTGGTATCAGAGCAGGCAAACACGTTCAAGACCTCACAAGTCTGTGTTTGTAGCGATCTGACTCTACGGACAGCGGTGTTATGTCAATTAACGTACCATCAGTCTTCGATGGCTCTAATTACTTATGGTGGAAAATTGCGATGCGAGCTTTTCTTCAAGCACGTGATTTTCAATCATGGGTATATGTTGTTAATGGCTATAATGCTCTCGTCGTGTCAGTTGGAGATGTAAACGTTCCCAAGCCTATTGGTGAATACACCCCTGCCGAGATAAATGCTGCAAAGCAAAATTCTAACGGTTTGAATGCCATTATACATGCCATTACCCGAAATCTTCAGCACCATGTGTCAAATTGCACGAGGTCTAAAGATGCGTGGGATATCTTAGAAACCGTATTCGAAGGTAACTTCAGTCAAAAGGGAGCTAGGCTTCAAAACCTTAATTCCGATTGGGAAAACCTTTGTATGCCATATGAAGAAACATTTGATGAGTTTAATCACAAAGTGTCTGAAATTGTTAATGCATCTTTTGCATTGGGTAAGACTATTCCTGAAAAGGACATTGTGATGAAAATTCTTAGATCGTTGCCATCTAGGTACGACTCTAAGAAGCATGACATCGTTGAGGGAAATAACCTTGATAATGTCTCCAGAAATACGCCGGTTGGGAAGCTTAAGATCTTTGATCACGAACATTCATCCAAAACTAAGGATGTTGCGTTCAAAGCACAAAAGGACACTAAATTACTTGATAAGAGTAAAAAAGTGTATATCTCTGAAGATGATCACTGTGAGACAGATTCATCAGATGAAGATCTTGACAAGTCAGTCTCGATGATCACAAGACAGTTTAGGGATCTTCTGTTGAAGAGAAGTAAACGGTTCTCTAGAGATAAGCCTAAAGCATCAGTTAAACCTCATAATCATATTCCTCGTAAAAACAGGGAAACAGATGAAACTGATGATGAGGATATGCTCAGTGCTTTAAGTGTAAGGGACTTGGTCATTTTGCAAACGAGTGCCCAAATCATAGAAAATACACCGGGAACAAAGGTCTTGCTGCAACTCTTGATGAAATGTCTGAAACTATGATTCCAATGAAGACGAGAAATCAAGTGTTGCACTTCTTGGTGAAAATATTGATTTTGATAATTGCGGCAATACATACATCAATCTCAATATTCTTTCAGAAGAGAACCCAACTAATCTGGAAGAAAAAATTGACCCATTTCTTGGAAACTCTGTTTGTAATGTTTCAGGTTCCACCATGTGTCTAGCTGCGTGCACATCTCAGAAGCCTGAATTTTATCCTAGTTTGATGTCCTCGTATTGTTCTTTAAAAGGTCATGAACTTTCAAAGTGTTACAAGTACAAACACCAATTGAGGCACGTCAACAAACTTCAACGAAGAGCAAATCAATTAGCAAATAAGCTTACACTTGCTCAGAAGACCGCTGAGCTATGTAGGATTTTATCTTCGTCTAAGAAGTTAGTTTCCAAGGATAAACCAAGGCCATTAGAGAAGAGAGTATGGTCGAATCGTTTTGATAGACAGAGGTCTGTGGATTCCTCTCAAGAGGAAAATGGTGGACAAATTGTTGTTCACCACAACGCAACTTGATTGTATTGTTTTGGAATTCTTGTCTCATGTGCCTGATCAAAAGAGACAATGATTTTGTACCTCTCAGGATTTAGGAAAAGTTTTCTTTCTTCTTTTCTTAGTTTTTGTTCTTCCCTGTCTATCAACAAAGGAGGGTTATTATCGACAATTCTACTATTTATAGGGTTGTGAGTTGGACGTGTACGAACCTGTTTAAAGGTTTCGAAACCCTACATTTCTTTTTCCTTCCTCAAAACCTCTTTTTATCTCAAAACTACTTGTGGAGTTCAATTTGTGATTTCCTCTCACAAACCCATACGTTATGGATACTCCAAGCATGATGTCTTCTGATGGAAAAGACGTTAATATGATTGTTAAGCCATCAATCATGAAGGAAAAAGAGAAATCTCCGTTATCTCCTACCTTGAAAAGAAAAGGAAGGAATGTGAGGAAGCCAAGAGCAGTTCCTTCAAACTCTCAGAAGTTTTATGGTGTTCTTGAAGATTTGAAGGAGATGCGAAAGGAGATTCAACAAATAAAGGCTTTTGTGTATAAGACTCATGAGATTCAGAAGGCCCTGGTTCGACAACATCAACCGAGAAGGTTTATTGATATAAACTCCTACCTTAGTTAACCTTATGTCCCAATGGCTGTTGACGACAAGGAGTTCGGGGACGATAAAGAATTCTTCAAAGGTCTTATTGCCTAGTAAATCTTCTTTTTTCTTGTTTTTGTTAGAAGAATAACTAGAGTTTGGAATAGCCATTATTGTGATTGCACACAGCTATGTCCAACGTTTTCATCTTCATGTTTTTATATTTATTGGTTTAAATTCTAAATTTGTTGGGAAGATGATTTTTGCAGTATTAATCTTTATGATTAAACTCATCAAATGTGATTAATCTAATTGTATGTTTTTGAGTCTCCATAAGTTCACTTATGTTTGAGCATTTTTCGGTTAAATTAATCATGGGTTCTCTTGTGGTTAGTTTAATTGATTCTTTTTTGGATTCAAATCCATACTTGTATGTGATTTGTTATGTCCAAAGAAATCCTTCTTTTCTTTCGAAATTAAGGTAGCTCTTGTTGTTCTTTCGGGAATGACATTTTATGGGGGAGAGTTCTTAATTGAACTTGTGCTTAATTTCCAAATCTTTATGGGGAGTGCGACTGTGGAATATTATAGGGGTTATCTTGTATCTTTCTCCTTGATGAACGCATTTATCTTCGGCTTTATGATTGCATCTAAATAAGATGATATATTTTTTCTTTCTTTTGGTCAAGAAATGTCTCTTTCGGAAATTTCGTTAGGATCCCGTTCTTGTACCTTTGCCAATTTTATTGACAAAAAGGGGGAGAATTAATATGTAGTTCACACTACAAATACATATGGTTTTCGGATCATTATGTAATGGGGAGTGGTTTCCATGTGAGATAGAGTATCGACTAAGGGGGAGTGATACATATCACCATAGTATTGTTGTTGAAGTTGTGATACAATTGAACTTTGACGTTGTGTAATGATACTATGACACTGTATAACAATGATTGAGAACTCTTGTTTTCTCGTTGTTATAGCTATGGATTTTCAACAACGATGATGCTGAACTTACAACCTTTGGGATCATTGGAGTACTTGGAAGTGACGAAGATTTCAAGTAATGTTGAAGATTAGGCGTATGGAATAGGAGTTACAAAAGTTAATTTATTTATTTTTTATATTCCAT